>NC_143015.1:33157374-33310500 GCF_055824585.1 Amblyomma mixtum
GCTCTGAACGAGAGGCCGTCCGAAGGAGCGGAAACGCACCTGGGGCGCTGCAGGCGGCCAGCTGCGAGAGCAGAGAGCAGTATGTGCTCGAGAGCAGTATGTGGCTGCGAGAGCAGTATGCGGCTGTGTAGCGTCAGCAAAAAGTGTCCGCAAAACATGTCGGCAATTTTTTTTCCGCGTGATTACGTCGTTCTTCAAGGTAAATGCGTGAAAGTGTGATTGTGATGGACAGTATGTGATAAAATGTTGCCGTTGGAAGAATTTGATTGATTAGGCGTAATAGTTGATTAATTAAACGAGAAAAGCACGAAAAAAAATACACCTTGACGTCAAAATTTCATGGGCGTCGATATAGTACATGGACGTCAGAACAGCACGGACGTCGTATAGTATGTGGACGTTTTGCTTTCGCAGAATGGAAAGCGAAACGCAAGAGGCGCCCGTGTGCTGTGCAATGTCAGTGCACGCTAAAGATCCCCAGTTGGTCGAAATTTTTCCGGAGACCTCCACTACGGCACCTCTTTCTCTTTTTCTTCTTTCACTCCCACCTTCCTCCCTTTCACTTACGGTGTGGTTCGGGTGTCCGGCGAGATATGCGAGACAGATACTGCGCCGTTTCCTTTTCTCAAAAACCAATTTACCAATTTAACCAATTGAGCTAGTTGGAAGCTATTCATGATAATAATAATAATAATAATAATAATAATAATAATCTCTTTATTTGTGTCGTAGGGTACACAGTCGACACTGGAGGCCGGCAGTAAAAGCTGTCAGAAACGACAGCTTGACAGAGCCGCAGGCCCCCATGCACTTGGCAGCAGTACAGTGGCAATGCTTATATGCAAAACAAAAGATGCTATGCACAGTACAGCTCACATTACACCCTGATAAATAAATTCTATTTTCTTTACAGAATACAACATAAAATTTTGTGATATAGGCATAAATTAATAGAAAGAACATAGAATAGAACATACAACATGATGGATAGAACATACAATTACCGTGGCTTAAGGCATGAAACAATGACAGATCAGTTCTATGAACTCATAAGAACAAAATACACAGGCGGTTGTAGGCAAGAAAAGATAGTCAAGATTACAGTTCACTCGACAGGAGCAAATAGCATGGATACAATACGATAAAAATTGCGCCGCCATCGCAATACGGATTGCGATGGCGGCGCAAGCAGAACGTACACAAAGAAAGAAGTCAACAGGACGAGCGCCTTATGCTTTCGCATTGCTCCAGTGCCGGTCGCCGCAGTGATCTCATAGTTTTGGGATAAAGTGGTCGCTTTTTGCGCAGTGTACTGAGCTAATTGGAGGCCAGTGGGTAAGATATTTGCATTTATTCCCACATCACCATTTCCTTTGATGCAGCGCAAAGAATAATGGTAATCAAGAGATTAAGAAAATGATCATTTTGAGATGAAGCTAAGAAGGTCTTTACTATTTATAATAGCCGCCGCGGTGGCTCACTGGCTGCGGTGCTCGGCTGCTGACCCGAAAGACGCGGGTTCGATCCCGGCCGGGGCGGTCGAATTTCGATGGAGGCGAAATTCTAGAGGCCCGTGTGCTGCGTGATGTCAGTGCACGTGAAAGAACCCCAGGTGGTCGAAATTTCCGGAGCCCTTCACTACGGTGTCCCTCATAGCCTGAGTCGCTTTGGGACGTTAAACCCCTCATAAACCAAACTATTTAATATTGTTTCTCCTCGATAAACACTGTCGAAGTGTGTGCGTGAGACCGAAAGTGTGTTCACTTACTGCGCCACGAGAATGCTATTATCCGGTTGTCCACGGGTGTCGTAAAAGATAGCATGGACCCTTAGTATGTGCTCCTGAAGTGTGTCGGCCATGTGCAGTCATGCTACCCGAATGGACCTATTTCGTGGCGGCTTGGGACAGAACACTCTCGTGTCGTGGAGGGGCACATTTGCCCCTTTCACTTCGTCGTCTATTTTTCCGTTTTGTGCTTCCTAGAAAACCAAACTGTAATCGCGTGCACAAAGAGAGCGGTTATGGCCGTAGCGCAGTCTACTCTGGCAACTTCAAAATAAGGCACTATAAGTACGCCGACAACAAACACCGTTTTCATGCGTGCACTGAAACTGGACATTCGCCGCTAAGGGTTTTCTGTCACGAGCCTGCGTACGTTACTATCGGGCTCAATCTGCTGACTTAATTATTTGGGCATTTCGTCTCTTAGCTAACAATATTCGTTAAAAAAAAAAAAAAGCTATCCATACGCCTCGAGTGTTCATTCGCAAGTATGGCCGGTCGCTCGCGTGCTCAAGTTCAGAGCCGTGGGTGATGCTTCGAAAACACACCTGACAAAAGGCCACTAATAGGTAGTGATTGAGAGCATGCCTAATGCCGCTTGTTGAAACGGTAGGTAGGTAAATTTATTGTGAAGTCGTTTGCGATATATAGGCCTACATCAATGAAAAATGCCGTTGCGGTTATGATTTGCAATCGGCAAGACACACAGAGAGAGCCCTCGGGAGTGATTTGTGGTCCGTGTGGTCGGTTAGTGACGCATTGCCCTTGAAGTTGTTTTCATCGCCCCATAGCACCCTAAACGCCCGCAGGCTGTTGCACTTTACACGCACTTAGGGCTAAGCCTCGTCGCTCTAACGTGTCCAGACTCTGATACGGGTGTATCTTGTTGCGGTTAATAGCGCGTGACGCGGCTTCGCGAGACCAGAAGGCGCTGCTGTATACGTTCAAAAATCTGCCGCCAAACAAGACTGCGCTGGCAACAAAAAAGTAAAAGAAAAGAAGTAAAGTAGGGAGGGTGCTTCACCATTAAACTGAGTCACTCGGTGGCGTTGGTTTTGCGGCGCGCTCCTCTCGTCTGCCGACCTTCGGGGGGCCTTAGCGGGAATCGGCGGCGCGTGCCCCTAATGACCCGAGGAATTCGACACCCCTCCCCTTCCGCACCCCCGGGCGCGCCGCCGTCCTCGCCTCTGCGTCTGCGGGCGTACAGCTCGGCCCTTGAACGCGCTGATCTTCATGCGGGCCTGTCTGGACCGTTGCGTTGTCGGGTCTCGCGGGGGCGTCGGAACGTGTCTGAACGTCGTGGGCTTCGTACGACGGGTCACGGCTAGAGGCACGGCGAAACCCTTTGAGCACGCATCTAAAGCAAAAACTAGGAGCATAGCTGTGCAAGTGATGTCGGTGTCTACGATGTCGAGAGCTACGAGTACACTTTTCTCCATTGTAAATGGAAAGAATCGATTGTTGAGATAAATCTTGCAGCAGGTCTGTATTTTTCTGATGCCTTCTACTACGCAGTGTTTTGATGTTACCGTACTCCGCAATCGAGGTCTGCTGCTGCCTTGTATTTAGGCTCCAGGGCAATAACCAGTCAACGCAGGATGGGTGGGAGGCCGCTCTGTCCAGCTCGGACGAAGAGAGTCAAAAGCAACTCATCGAAAGAGCCCGGACAGCAGCCTACGCCAATGGGGTTCCGGACTGAGAGCTCTAACCGCCGTTACAGAGCTTCCTAAACTACTTCATTAAAATATTTTCACCACCACCACCCAGTAAAGTTGTAGGCTACAACTTTTAGCCCTGGAGACCGTCCAGTATTTCTGGTAAATAAATTGAATTGAATTGGGTCGAGCGGAGCGTAGCTTATACTGTACCTTAGCATTAACGTTTCGCACCGTATTGAGGGCGAAAGTTTGGCCTCTGTGGAACGTGGAAAGTGCCACCTGATCCGTGGTTCTTATTGGGGTCCCTGCAACCAAGTTAAGAGAACTCCATGGCCGAGGCACTAAAGTGATTCCGACGCTTTAATGCCGTGGTTCCACTTCACTGCACGCAACTTTTGTGCAGCGCTGGAGACGAGATCGCCGGCTGCGCAAACGGCGCCGGTTTCTTTGGTGACCCCGCCTTTCTTTAACCCGTCCGCCTTGCCCTGCCGCCGCCTCGGGTCGTGATTTCTTCCTCTCCCTCTTTCGCTCTTGCCCCCGACCGTCTTGCGTCCGTTGACGTCACGGTTTCCTGCGGCGTTCGGTTTGGTTACGCCGCGTGGATTGAAAGCGGCGTCTGTGGTAGCGTCGTTGCGCAAGGCTCGGCGCTTCCTTCGCAAGCCGTGTGCGCTATGGGCGTGTCGAAACGGAGTCGCCGTTGCACCGCTGAAGGCGCTAACGGCCGATGAATGAAGGAGTCCCAGCGAGCCACGCTGCATGTAGAGCCGCTTATGTGGAAGCGTCGTGAAGGCGCTGGAAGCAACAAATAAATTCAATAAAAATGGCGCGGACGTTGACAGTCGTCTCTGTGACCCAGTCGGGCGGAAGCGTTCTCAATCCGGGACTTAACGCCGCGGCGACCGCAACTGATTCGAACCGCAGCGTTGGTAGAAGAAAGCATGCACCGAGGTAGGTAATGATGGTAGCCGGGCTGTACTGCTGGTCGGATCGTTAAGCTGGCACACTTTTATGAGTTTCCATTCGCAATGCATGAAATGTTTCCTGGTATCATCTGTTCGAACATCTCTAATATGATTGTGTAGCGTGTATTCATTTAAGGAAGCCAGGTGAAGGGATATTCTGAACGATCCTCAGAGCCAACACGGACGACTTACCTCCTATGCAGAGCGGAATTTTGTTAAACGATGCACCAGTCGAGCATGGTTTGACTTCTCTCTCGAATTATTGCGCTCGTAGATTTGCCATTTTCAGATATTCCTGTGAAAAAGTACCTCTTG
This sequence comes from Amblyomma mixtum, assembly GCF_055824585.1. Lineage (NCBI taxonomy): Eukaryota > Metazoa > Arthropoda > Arachnida > Ixodida > Ixodidae > Amblyomma > Amblyomma mixtum. The sequence continues at coordinate 33,162,093 of NC_143015.1, forward strand.
GGACATTATTGCGTTAAGCGAAGTGGTAGATATGTACATTTCGGCAACTGTGCTAATCGCTATGGCTTCTGACTTCTTTTCCTGATTTTTCTGTTGACAACTGGCAAAATGCAGAAACAAAAAGCGCTGTTTGTAGCAAGTTTGTGGCCTTCCTTTCGCAAGCCAATAGGTAAAGGTCATCACCCCGCAGATCGAACGAATTCCAAGAGCTGGTCGTTCAATCTGCTGCTGCACGAAGAATGAGATTTTTTCTTCTTCCGCACAAAACCAAATAAGATTGTAAAAAGAATATCCTAAAAGGCTCAGCTTCCCTGGCTGGCAGCTTATATTTAACTTTTTTCGCTTTAGCGCATTGCACAAAAAAAAAAAGCGTAGAACATCGAAATATTCAATATACACAGGTCCGTGCTTATCTCATCTTCTCTGCGCCTGCGAAGCTTTGTTTGCCATTCGTTTTAGGATGTGCAGAGCAGACTCACTCCAATTTTCGCTCTAGCTCAACCCACAGCGTAAATTTGCCTGGTCCATCTCCGTCCGTCTATTATCGAGTTATGCGTGGTACGAAATGCGCACGAAGAAGCATCTAATAAGAAAAGGAAAAGCACAGAAGCTAAGCACAAGACTGCAGTTGGAAATGTGCTTAGCCTGCTGAGTTCCGCAAATGAAGTGGAGGTATTGAACCCTCCTAGTCTTTCTCTACGAGGAAAGAAGAAAAGTCCGGAGTTATTAGTTTTGGCGCGGCTAACGAACCTTGCGGAACGTCGGTTCCGTCAGGCTAGTTTTTCATTTCCTACGTTTATTTCCCAGGTGATGGTAACTGCAAACTAATAAAGAAAAAATATTCAGAGGCAGTCGATGGGTCGGTCCGACGATAATGCATGAGCATGGCTCGTTGCCACTGCGGAAGTCACCACGCACGCTTTCTTCCGGTTCGGTGACGTCACTTTCGAGCGGCACTTCCGGTTTAGTGGCGTCACTTCCAGTCGTCGCTTTCTGTTTTGTGACGTCACAGGACATGCTTGCAATGACCACGCTTTACGTGTATTGCTCCTTCGTCCTGTGTACTTTTCCTCGTCCTTATTTCTTCTCCCCTCCTCCTCTCTCGCGGAGCGGCTTCGCAATAACAGACCTAGAATTATCGACATGGCCCCTCTAATCCTCCAGCATTATTAATTAGAAAGTAGAGAGGGTGGGCACCTGTATTCGATCGTCAGAGTCCTCATCCCATTAATTCCCACCATTGAAAAGTCAGATAAAAGTTATGAATTTCCAGCAGCTCATCATTAATGGCTCCTTGATCGCAAAAATGTAAAAAAACTTTGAGATTCATTAAGAAACAATTATTTACATAGAAGTTGGTTTCAGCTAATTTCTGTAATGTCTGAGTGTCTATGGTCGACAAAACCATGTGCTAACAGCAGGCGCATGCAGAAATCATTGCGACCACATAAATTTTAGGCTTTTTTGGTGTTAGGGCTACCTTTTGCGCGAATTTATCTTATACTTTATCTTATACTTTGCCTTTGTGTTGATAAATAAGGTGAGATTATCGTTACTTGAAGTATGCTAGCAGTTCAACTAGATATTTATTTATTTATTTATTTATTTATTTATTTATTTATTTATTTATTTATTTATTTATTTATTTATTTATTTATTTATTTATTTATTTATTAGTTTTCAAACTACCTTACACGGCCCAGAAGGGCATTGAGTAAGGGGGCAAAATAACAGATTAAGTACAATAGGAATAATGAGTCAAATACAACGCGCAATACAAGGCAAAAATCAAAAGCAGGTATACTTATGCAGGGCAAATCGTAACTACATAAGATACATCGCCGCAAGCAACAAAAAAGCAAAAAAGTAGCAAGAATGCATCACATGTGCCCAATACACATCTAAAGAAAAATAAGTAGCCATAATAAAAATGCGAATGGTTGGAAGTGCACAATTTGCACAACATTGCACAACGTAATACATTAGCAACGAGGAGAAAAAGAACTTTTGGGACAGAACAAACTATTACAAGACACAATGTCACTAAAGAAAACGTTTGTGCAGCTGGTCATGGAATGATTGGTGGTTGCAGATAGATACGATACTGTTGGAAGTGAAGAGGAATTGAAGGCTTGTGGTACCTGCTATGCTGTGACGGGGCCGACGTTTGCATACATTGCATTTTCTTTTATTCTTGATTACTATTTTCTATCTTGGTAACTGTCTAGAAATTAGGTTGCTCACAACCCGGCGACCAGGTTGTGATGAGCGAGAAAAACATCTATTTAAACGGCCCATGTCCGGGCCCCCATTCTTTGGGGAGAGGGAGTTAAGGTGCCTCCCCCAAGATGGTGAGTAGGTGGTACATGGTCGCTTGACCTCTGTCTATCAGTAATTGCAATTTATTGCCGCCTGCCACGATAACAGGTTGTTCACAACCCTGCTACCAGGTTGCCACCTGCTACAGTGGGCAGGTTGTCATGACTTCACAAGGTCGTCTGCTCTTGACTAATCAGCAAAGTTTGTGACGCCGGACATCAGCAGGGTGTTGTTGCGGCGACAACTATAATCCTAACGCATTAAAAAGGGCCATAGAAAAGGGAAAAAAAATTCAGGGGCCACTTTGACGATCTAAAGTGCCCGAGGCGAAAGGCTTTCCACGCAACATTGGCTGCACGGCCGTAAAAGGAGGCGGCTATGGGGCGACTTGGATTGGCCAGTCATCACTAATTAGTAGGGGTGTGCGAATATTCCAAATTTTCGAATGTAATTCGAATATTATATTTTTAGCATTCGTATTCGATTCGAAGTCAAAGTATTCGTGTTGTTTCGAATATTCGACACCACGCGAATATTCGTATCTAGCCGAATATTCTGTTGCGAGGACCGGCGTTCATTTCGGTCCGCAAGTCCTATCGACCGAGACATAACAACATGGCGGCGCCCAGAGCAATGCATAACGTTGGGCCATGCAGTAGCTGACTGCACTGGTGAGCTTCTTTGTGGCTATACCTGCGAAGCTGGTATAGTCAGAGCTGTGCACGAAATACCTCGCAATACGGGCCAGTTCAGTGCCAATTTAGAGGGAATTTTCTGTGGCTGGAGAAGTCGTTTCAGCTAGAAGGGAGCTACTTCTGCCTGACCATGTGGAGCAGCCGGTTTTCCTTCACGACAACCTTTTATGTTCATCCCAGCAACGAGATTTTGTGCTTATAGCAAGCTAGCCTTTATCAATGCTGTGTACCAGCCATCTTCTCTGATATTTCCACTCTTCTAAAAACAATGTTCCAGACTTTGATACTTTTTGTGCAGCCACACACACCTTCTGTGCTCATTTCATCACTGATAGTTGAACTGTGATGTTCTTGGCTGCTCAAATAAATGTTTTGTAGTGGTTAAATGCGTCTGTCCTTGATTATTCGATATTCGATTCGATATTCGGAACCAAGTGTTCGTATTCGATTCGTATTCGAAAAATTTGATATTCGCACACCCCTACCAATTAGTCATGTCCCATGACTAACTAGTCATTATTGGTTAATGACTAACTAGTCATGACTGGTTAATGCCTAGTTAGTCATGTCTTGCGACTAGTAATGACTAGTTGTGACTTTCACTTCAGATGTAACGGACGGACGGACAGAGTCGTGACCGCGAGCAGTGAGCATCGGACGCGGAAGGATGCGGATGGCATTTTTACCGCGTCGCACAGAGGGCAGGTAGCCGCGTCCTCGTTACAAGCCCGGATCGCAGCTTGCTCGCTGGCGTGACTGTACACTTTACCAGGCGGGCGGAACAGTAGGACTCAGCAGCGCACCAGAGGCGAAAAAATTTATTCCGAGTTTTCAAAATGCAGCGAGCGAATTGGGTAACTCGCCTTCGAGGTGCGCGAGAAAAAAAAAATATAGAGGCAAATCTTGCAACCGACTCATACGGAGGGATGAAACGAAATTTGCTTTCCTTATGTTTTTTTCCTTGCCTTCTGCCTCTCGAGCAGTGTGCGACTCTATCTCGTTTCGCGCAAGATGCCAAAAGACGGATGAAGGAAACGGCAGCACTTGTCGGTCACGAATGCCTCATCAGCTTCCTAGTTGCGCCGAGCCTAATTGCCGCCCGATCACGACGGGGCGCTCTATGGAGGCGTGGGGAAATGTAAGCGAGTGCGGATGCACTCCGCTTCCTTTGTTCGACAGAGGCACTTTCACGCCGGCGCGATTGCTGGCCAAACGGTGGCCGCTATATATCCCTGACGTCTCTTTTTCTTCGTAGCGCTTGCGGAGACGCTTTTTTCGTTCGGAAGCGCGGAAGACCGAGAATCTTGCTGCGGGAGCATCATAACACTCAAAGCGGAGGATTAAAAGAAGAATAAGGGGGGGGGGACTCGGAGGAAGTGGAAGCAAGTCACGATCCCCGTAAAACTATTGTACAGTGATAGATGTATCTATGAGGGAGTTTCTACGCGGTATTAAAGGGCTTCAGTGTCGGCGTCGTAGTAAGCCATAAACACCAAATTCTCGGGCTCATAACTTTTTCAGGCGGCGCTTCTTATTTCTATCTGAAATAATCTTCTGCGTAAGTAAGATATCTAGGCCTCAAAAATGCCAAACAATTAGTCTTCTTTTTTTTTTTTTAAACGGTGAGAGGCGTTGTTATACGGGGCCCACCCAGGTTATTGACGAGGCCATGGTCCGTAGAATTCGGCTTCTGCCCTTCAGCTGGGGATGCTCTGGGTACTCTCTGGGCCCGGAAGGTGGCTTCCGTGGAGCGCCCTCGGATGGGAGCACCTTCGGGCCCGGAGGCTGCAAGCAAGTTGCCCCGATCACCCGCAATCCCCTAGAATTGGTCGAATGTTTAGGGGAATCCCCCAAGGTGGAGTAGATTTCGTAATAAGGGAGTAATTACTAATTTACATCCACCCGTAGCAGTATGGCTGCGCTCGGGTGGATGTCAATGAGTAATTACTCCCTTAATACAATCCCCTAGAATGTTCTGGCCACCCGTACCCACCGCCACTCTACCCGCCGCCATTGACCCCATCAATAAGTGCTACATTCCACACACGCAGAGACAGACATACACCTGCGCACACACACAGGCCACGGCGGCTCAATCTTCACCTAAGGGGGCGGAACTTGACCAGCCCTCAAGGACGAGATACGTGCAGTAAAACCGTGCAGTAGCCAGAGTGCAGGAAGTGTCAAAGCTATGCAGTCGCCGCCTCCGTGTCAAATTTGCGACCACTGACGGCTCCCGCCGAATCGCTTAACACAGCCACAGGCTACTTTCTCCGGTAATTTTTCAGCGCGAAACTTCTAATCCGGAAGTTCTGACCCGTGCAAAGTCGTCTAACGTTTGTCTGTCTGTCCAAGAACAACCTGAATCGCACAAATTTCAGCGGCGGCAGCACCTGCCATTTTACGCCATGCTTTCGCGCTGTATACGAATGTTGTAAACATTCTCTCTCATTTTTTTATTTCGAGCAAAACACCAACGGTTCGTTTTTTTATAAGCATTTGCAGCCAGCTCCACCATCAAAGGGAAACCCTTATACGTATTTAGTAATAATCAGACACCGCAACTGCGTGCAATTATTAGTTACACTAGTAATATATGACCCAAGCCACACTACCGCAATCCCCTCTCAGGCTAGTGCGGCAGGGGATTAACCAAGGTTAAGCGCAACATCACGAATATCGGTCGACGCCATTGGATGGAAACCTCCGTTGAGAGAAATTTGCTGAGGCGTTGTTGAGTTGTATCTGAATATGAATGTGAATTTATTTCGACAACACTCACCTCGTTACCCAGTCGCGCTTCGATCGCGCCTTTCGATTTGAAATCGCGAGCAGGTTGCTTCAAGACAACTTTTGATCCTCGCTTCTTCTGCGAGCGCAGATCGGCTTTTGAACGTACACGCCTGCACTTCTCCTTTCAAACACGCCCGATGTGGGTGCACTTCAAAGAGCCCCTGGTGGTCGATATTCACCCATTCATGCGCCACTCTTTCTTGGATTCAAAGCGAACATTTTACCGCCTGAATGCTACATCGAGGCTCCAAAGAAAGCCACTTCCTTATTTTTCTAACGTAATACACCAACAGTTATTTTTTAACAGGAATGCACGAAACGTCGTGCAAGGCGCCACGATAGCGAAAATGTTAACGGCGAAATGCCAATATTTGTGATGTAAACACCCGAAGGATCCTGGAATCACTTTCTGCCGCTAAGATGCGCAGGACGCTAGAAAATCTAAAAATATGACGGTCGATTTTCATCGACTGTCGGCAGACTGTCAATAGAAAACCGTCTACTAAAAGTGGATCAGCATAAATTTATAGATTTTCATAGACTGTCTGTAGGAGTTGTTTAGCCTGTAGACTAGTCTGTAAGATTTGTCTATCGAAAGTCTATCGACTTTATTATAGGCAAAAGGCAACCGACAGCGGTTAGAATGCAGCGTGCTCGAATTACGTCCGAGTCACCAAAACCCTGTCTGATATAAAAGCGAGACGAAGTAGCCCCACGAAGCGTTAGCTTCTAACTGCTTCGTGTCACTTCGTGCTTCGCCTGTAAGAGCTCTGGGTCACATCCGATGTATACACACACAGCAAACGCACTTTGTACGACACTTTTCGCGGCTGATTTCACTCGCAAGTATGGCAAAAAAACGTCAGTGTTTCTTTTTATATTATTCTTTAGTCATTACTCGCGGTATTCGCTTTCATATGAAAGACGAACTTCGTAAACACTTGTAGACGGGTGACGTGTAGTATAACGTGTAATGTCTAATCCACGTCCTGAGTATGGGTCCCGCCGGCAGGGCGGGCGGCGATTAATAGAGTGACACTTGCCACAATGCGAGCAGTGTGATGAGGCGCAGCGGGACGCCGATAGACAGTGCAGCTCACTGGAGACAGCAGCGCCGTGGGAGCTGGCTGTGCAACCGCTCCCAGCGTATATTGGCACGACGACATGCAGATTGTCTTTGCCTCTATCCGCGTACAAAAGCATGTAATGCACGTGGGGAAGAGAACGCACACACACAACACGTACACGAGTGAAGACAGCCACCCAGCACACTACGTCCAGAACAATGCATGCGTCTTTATCTTCAGGCACATGCAGACTCTCACGCAGGTTAAATCGAAGGGCAGCCGCAACGTTATGCATACGTCAAGTGGAGAGAATGAACAACGCGACTGTCACTGCCGTGAGTGAAAGGCCCGTCGACCGAAAGGCGCCGTACAAGAAGGCACTTTCCCACAGTCGGGATACTGGGCGCCGTATTACGTGTCACCCTTGTCTCGAGCGTTCTGCCGGCAGTGCACTTCTAGAGGACAAAAAGCTTGGCGAGTTGGTTCGATTCCACAACAACGCGACAGACGAAGAGAAAAGAAAACGAGGTGAGAGAAACACGGCGCTGCCGTCTTTTCTTTTCTCTTCGTCTTTTGCGCTGTTTTAGAACTATGGCTAGCAGTGCATTCGATCTTATTCTCGCTGTCCGAACTTGGCTGCATTCTAATCCGGTGTCGCTTCGATAGCGAGCTCCTTAACACCACAAAACCTTTGATTCTGTGTCCCGTGCAGCGTACAGAGCGCGTGCTTTCGTGACTTGCGTTCGCCCTGCGTTCCTGTTGTGTGATCCAACTCAAGAACGAAGCGACTTCTTCGCGTCAAAGGAACCCCTTCCAACCAATGGCTTCGGCCGCTTCTCATGACCCTGCTAGCGTGACAATGCAAAGAACGGGGCGACAATGCAGGTTGCAGAATATCCCCTTTCATCTGCTACTCCCCGCATTCTCACGCTAGCAGGTTCTTAAGAATCGGCCAACGCCATTGGCTGGAACGGGGTCCTTTGATGGGGAAAAGCTGCTTCGTTCCCGAGTTGCATCCACTTTATACGCGTCTATAGGATTGAAGCTGCAAGCCGGCAATATGTTTTTTTAGAACCCTCTGCTCAATGATCGAGTACATTCAAATTCCGGTAAGCAAGCGCAGGTTCCGTACTGTTCCGCAACGAATAATTAATCTCCGTATATAGACGCGCTCTTGTTGAGATCGCTCCTGAAGCTTGGTGTTTGGCTACGAAAAGGTTAAATTTAAAGTTTAAAATAATCAATGGTCTACGCGCTTCCTTCGAGTGCCTTAAGCTGTGAAGTATTTAAAAACGAATCGCTACCTCAGACCTTTAGCAAAAAAAAAGTAACAACGAAACGCGAGAGAAAATGCATCGGCTCAGATATCGCCCTGGATTTCAGAAGAATTTAAGAGTCTGTTGTCTTCTGGTGTCTTGTTCTCATTTTGTAGTTTCTTAATATTAATAATAACAATGACAGTATTTGCGTAGCTTACACACGATGAAGGAGCTAGACACCGCAGGGGACACGGGACAGAGAAAGAAGACGACACAGGGCGGTACTTGCAACTAAAATTTTATTTGAAACTTCATGGCTTTTTAAAGACAGAGGCACGTGTGATCTTATAATCAGGTAAAAAGGATGAATGAAAAACAATAGATAACAGGACCTAAGTGACAACAATGCACATGAAAGATATGCGAGTCACAAACTACAGAAATAAGAAGTATTGAAACGTTATGCGATGCTCATCATGCTAGTCACAATCTACAGATATCAGAAGTTAAAAACCGTCGACCGCATGTGGAAGCTCCTTCATGTGGTGTCTAGCTCATGTGGTGTCTAGCTCCTTCATGTCTCACCAACTGACCTACACATCTACCCTCCTAAGTTACACACGATGCTGGAGGCTTGCAGAAAGGCCTGCCACATCGACAGCTTGACAAAGCCGCAGGCCCCCGCACTGGCAAGATCGCGTTGCAGTCGCAATAAAGCATTTCAAATATACAAGCAAAAATGCACACATGCAGTATACAGACATACATACAAAATAGCCCTCATTGGAATATTGAAGCATGCAAGGAAAGGAAACAAACATTAGATTTGAAGGCACAAGTTCACTAAGTGCAGAACGATAGATAACAGGCATTCAAACCTGAAGACACCGCCCTACAAAGTCAGCATGGACAAACGTAGCAAGCATTATACGAACAAGGCAAAATAATGCGACAAGAACAGCTTGACCAAACAAGATTGCAGAACAAGAATGGTGAAGAGTTTGCCCAAGGACTTAGTCCTGTGTATAGAGTACTGCAATAAACTATCTGGGACGTTAACGATGTTGCTCTGCGGTCTTGTTTATAATTTTTTCACTACGTATCAAAGTAGTTTCGGATTCCCGTGAAAATAATGGTAGCGGCTTGATGCTTTTGTTTCGATTTTAAAGACATCTCTAAGGAGCTACTATTATTGATTGGTCCCTAAAGTCTTGGTGAATGACATTTCATTACATTTATTAGCCCCTATAATGCTATTCTCGTCAGTAGATTTTAAGATGCCATTACTGAACTATTTGCACCTATCGTTGGAGCGGAAGAATTTTATGAGGTGTGTTCTATTTGGGCCCTTTTTATCTTAATACCATGACTCATAATGAAGAATGAAACGGGAATTCTCCGCTCTAGTCACTTGTGCCATATTTTTGCCGTTTCCGCTAACTATTATCTTTCCCTCTTGGTTTATTCTCTTACCCTCAAACTCTTAGTTCGGCTATTACGGACATGTATTCCTTGGTTGTTTGTGCGTAACCTTTACTCACATTCTCCTCTGCCATGACGATAAAAGTGTTGATTATGGCTGGTTTGGTTCATGTGGTTTAACGCCGCAAAGCGACTCAAGCTACGAGGGACGCCGCAGTAAAGGGCTCCGGAAATTTCGACCACCTGGGGTTCTTTAACGTGCACTGACATCGCACAGCACACGGGCGCCTCTTGCGTTTCACTTCCATCGAAATTCGACCGCCGCGGCCGGGATCGAACCCGCGTTTTTCGGTTCAGCAGCCGAGCGCCGTAACAACTGAGCCGCCGCAGCGGCTAGTGTTGAATATGTATATGCATGCAATGTGCCAAACCACTTTGCGCTCTCGCAATTCCGCCCGCATCTTAAAAAGCGCACGGGATGACCGGGCTCGTCTGACAGTGCGCGTTCGCGTGGGTCGAGCCCTTCTTTGCGAGACCGCTTCGCCGTAGACGCCTTTGTAAAGTGCGCGCGTGGGTCGATGCCGTGGATTCTTCGGGCTCAACGGGTACACAGGTCCAACACCTGCCGCTTCCGGTTCGCGCAGTTCTGCGAAATCTGGTGTGCCTCGTAGCGCTCTTCCTTGCTTTTTGTTTGCTGTTTTTTATTGCCTTTTTGGCGCCAGCACCCTACCGTTCTTCCCGTAAGCCTGGTTCTGTCAGGTTTTCCGCGGCCGATATGAGCTCGGCAATACGTCTCTGTCAAAACAACTCTCGGCGCTCGGAGTTCATCTCCTCCTGCGCCGAGAGGAATGTGTGGGCAAAAGGAAGTTGAATCGCAAACAGCGCTTTTGAAGTGGACGCCCCCTGCTTTCTCTGTTCCAATACGTAGGCGTCCGCCGTACTCGGCGGCTGTTTTCGTTTCCGTTTCTCTTCCCATGCGGTTCGTCGGGATTCCGTAGATGCGCTCGCTGGACGGGGCGTTGGCACGCATGCGCTCTGGAAGCGATGTCGAAGGAATGGGAGACCGACTGCAGAGCGACTCAGTAGTTCAAAGGCCTCCTTTCCTTTCTCTGTGCATGCAAGCAGATTTTCTCCGTATCCTGCATCAAACGCCACGCCTGAAGCCATTAGCTGCAAATTATCGTGCATGCACGCGTTCAGTGTTCCCTGTTAGGTTTAACTTTATCTTTGTTGCTTTTTACTTGCGGCGATCATGCGAAAATACGCTGCATAAAATGTTAGCCGCAGCCGCTGTCTTCCTCGTCTATAGCAGGAGTGCCTTTTATGTACTGGTGAGAAGTAGACGGAGCTCGCTGTTGCCTTCTAATACAGTCAGACCTCGTTATAGCGAAACAATGGACATAACCAAGGAATGGTGATTCCCCTGGAAGCTCTGTCAACACGGGCTATGACGAACCTACGGCTATCGCGAACTTATACCCAACATTTCGGGACAAAAGCATTTTTGGACGGAAAAAAAGTTTATGAGCGCGATTTTTTTTTCATATATTGTAAGCATTCACTGTACCAATCAATATATCCCCAGATCTGCCGTTGGCAGGCCTGCATTTTTTTTGCTATCAACTTTTTTTCTATCGTCAAAAGCGTTCTTCATTTGTTTTCTATGGCAGTCTCAATTGCTCGACGCTAAGCGATGTAAACACTGCAAAAGAAAGATTTTTTATATACCGGAAGACTGGACTATATTGCCTTCAATATTTCTATACAGATATCTTACAGTTTTTAAATTTTTAAATTTTCTTGTCCACGAATATCGGACATGGTAATCGCCCGGCCCCTTCAAATTCCTTATAACGAGCTGCAACTGTACTTTTCACGCCTTGCCTAGTTGAAATATCCGGCTATGGCGTGTATGCATGTTGGTAGGGGACGCCAGCATGCTTCTATATATATATATATATATATATATATATATACGAGGGGGTACCCAAAAGAAACCGGACTAAATTTTTTGTCGGCAAAGCTTCTGTGGTACCGCGTTTTGCCACTAGGAGCGCATAGAACGAACATTCCAGTCAGTAAGCCGAGTGCCGTCGTTCAAGGAGGTCATACTAGTTTAGGCAGAGTTTTAGAGTGACGACTGTTTGTGTGAATGTCGTTTTTGCAATGGCTGATTTTTGTGAACAGCGTGCGCCGGTGAAATTCTGATTTTTGCTCGGAAAAAGTTGAATGGAAACTCTTGAAATATTAAGAAAGACGTACAAGGACGATGCTATGGGGACAACTCAAGTGTTCCTGAATCTAATCCTGAATTAAAGCAACAATCATGCCAGTGGAAAACTTCAAATTCACCTGGCCTCAAGAAAGCTCGTCAGGTGAAACCAAACCTCAAAACAATGCTGATTTGTTTTTTCGACGTGAGAGGAGTCGTCCATTTAGAATTTGTTCCGCAGGGTCAGACAGTTCGCCAGGCTTTCTACTTGGATGTTTCGAAAAGATTGGGCAGCAGTGTGCAGTGGAAGCGGCCAGATTTGTGGCGGTCGGGTGACTGGTTTTTCCATCATGGCAATGACCCTGCTCATACAGCCCTGTCTCTACGACAATTTGGACCAAAAATGGCATGACCCCTATTCCTCAACCCTCATGCTCTCCCGACCTTGCCCCGTGCTACTTTCTTTGTTTCTTAGAATGAAAAAATAGGTGAATGGAAAGCGTTTCGCTGATGTTGCTGAGGTGGAGAGGTGACGGAGGCACTGTCAAGCATCACAAAAGATGAATTTAAACAATGTTTTGAAAAATGGAATGAAAGATTCGACAAGTGTATCATTGCAAGTGGGGAATACTTTGAAGGAGATAAAAGGTCTGTGCTTAAAATGTGAACAAATAAGTTCAAACAAAAATAAGTCCGGTTTCATTTGGATACCCCCTCGTGTGTGTGTGTGTGTGTGTGTGTGTGTGTGTGTGTATATATATATATATATATATATATATATATATATATATATATATATATATATATATATATATATATATATATATATATATATACACGAGGGGGTATCCAAAAGAAACCGGACTTATGCTCTCGCAACCTATATATATATATATATATATATATATATATATATATATATATATATATATATATAGGTTGCGAGAGCAAAACTGCTGACTGCTTACAGGAGTATATAGCGAAGTATACGCTTCGTTAAAGGAAGCATATTTATTCGACTCGTCGTTTCGATCGGAAGACCAATCTTTCTCAAGAGTATATATATATCTATATATATTGTCACAGAACCAAGGCAGGAGACACCGTTCGCCAGCTGCGCTAACAGAATCAGCCCTCAGGGGGCGTGAGCCAACTCTCACCTCTTTTTCTTCTGATGCCGCCTGGGGCCACCTGGTGGCATTATTCCCCCTCCCGAAGAAAAAAAAAAGGAATACGGAAAACCACTACGACGCCACGAACTAACTGAAGGAAGTAGGGGAACAACAATCCAAGGCGCAAAATGACACGATGAAAACGGGCCTGTGCGAAACAAACAAAAAACCGAAACAACTGTGCAAGCGCTGGCAGTGCGTGAAAAAGGGCTTCATACGCAGTACGTGCACTACTTCTGGCTGGGGTCGACGGCGCGCACTGTGCACAGAACCGTCGGGCAGAACTTCATAAGTCACATCTGTTATGCGACGCAACACTCTGTAGGGGCCGAAGTAGCGGCATAGGAGTTTTTCCGACATGCCTGGGCGACGGACAGGGGTCCATACCCACACTTGGTCGTCCGGTTGGTACTCGACGTGGCGGTGTCGCTGGTTGTAGCGGCGTGCATCTGTGCCCTGTTGCCTCCTGATGTGCAGGCGGGCGAGCTGGCGGGCTTCCTCCGCGTTTTCGAGAAATTCTTCGGCGTGTGGCGTGAGCGCCCGGTCGTCAGCAGTGCATGGAAACATGGCATCCAACATGGTGTGCACATCGCGCCCATAAACAAGGCGAAATGGCGTAAAGTGAGTGGTTTCTTGTACTGCCGTATTGTACGCGAAAGTCACGTATGGAAGGATCTCGTCCCAAGTCTTATGCTGGACATCTACGTACATAGCGAGCATGTCTGCTATAGTTTTGTTGAGTCTCTCGGTGAGCCCATTGGACTGCGGGTGGTAGGCAGTAGTCTTGCGATGGCTGGTATGACTCAACGTGAATACCTCGTGCATGAGCTGTGCTGTGAAAGCAGTTCCCCGATCGGTGATCACGCTGGACGGGGCGCCGTGTCGCAGAACAATGCGATGCATGAAGAACTGCGCAATTTCAGACGATGTGCCACGCGGCACCGCTTTGGTTTCGGCATAGCGTGTCAGGTAGTCTGTGGCGACAATTATCCACTTATTGCCGGCCAACGATAGGGGGAATGGGCCGAGAATATCCATGCCGACTTGGTCAAAGGGCGTACGAGGAGGTGCAACTGGTTGGAGTAAACCCGCGGGCTTAAGGGGGGGTGACTTGCGGCGCTGGCACTCACGGCAACCTCGGACGTAGCGGCGGATGGTGGCAGCAAGTTTAGGCCAATAATAGGCCTTGCGTACTCGAGCGAGAGTGCGTGTAAACCCCAAGTGACCAGAGGTGGGCTCGTCGTGAGAGGCAAAAAGGATGTCGGCACGGAGATCTGCCGGCACGACGAGGAGATAGGCGCGGTCGCCGTGGCTCGAGTTTTTCTTCAACAGTATGCCATTGCGCAGGCAAAAAGAGGAGAGGTTCCGGGAAAACCCCCGGGGTATGGTAGCAGTGCGGCCCTCCAAATGGTCAATGACGGGTCGTAAGGTGATGTCATCTCGCTGCCTCGCCATCACGTCGGAATCCCTGACCACTCCAAGGAAACGACTGTCGTCCTCTATGCTGTCATCAGCTAGGTCGACTGATGCGCGGGATAGCATGTCGGCATCTTCGTGCTTGCGTCCAGATTTATAGGCTATGGTGTAGTCAAATTCCTGGAGGCGCAGGCTCCACCTTGCTAAGCGGCCTGATGGGTCCCGTAGATTGGCCAGCCAGCACAAGGAATGGTGGTCTGTGACGACTTTGAAATGGCGGCCGTAGAGGTACGGTCGAAACTTCATCGTGGCCCACACAACCGCGAGGCACTCCTTCTCCGAGGTAGAGTAGTTAATTTCGGCGCGAGACAAAACGCGACTCGCATATGCAATCACGCGTTCCACGCCAACTTGGTGTTGGACTAAGACAGCACCCAGGCCGATGTTGCTGGCGTCTGTGTGGATCTCGGTGGCAGCCTCCTCATCAAAGTGAGCAAGAACAGGGCTGCTGTGCAGGCGTCGGCGTAGCTCTGTGAAAGCCTCCTGTTGTTCGCTAGTCCACACGAACGGGGTATCGTCACGCGTCAAACGGGTCAGGGGTTCGGTAATTTGGGAGAAGGCGGCGATAAAGCGACGGTAGTAGGCGCACAGACCAAGGAAGCGTTTCAGCGCTTTCTTCGTGGTAGGAACCGGAAATTCGGCCACGGCGGCAGTTTTGTCGGGATCGGGTTGGACACCGGCGACACTCACAACGTGGCATAGAAACTTCAGTTGTTCGTAGCCGAAGTGGCATTTTTCGGGCTTGAGCGTTAAATTGGCCGACCGAAGTGCATCTAATACAGTCCGCAGGCGTTTAAGATGTTCGTCAAAGGTTTCGGAGAATACGACCACGTCATCCAGGTAAACTAAACAAGTTTGCCATTCGAGGCCAGCGAGAACTGTGTCCATCATTCTCTGAAACATTGCCGGCGCTGAACAGAGGCCGAAGGGCATGTTAAGAGTGGACCACGAGGCCTGGCGCCGGCGGCAGAAGCATAGACGACGACGGACGGGGGTTGTTGCTCTCCAAATCACCGAACCTCCTAACCGATCGAAGGAGGCTGTCTCCCACCGGCCTGGGAGAAATTACTGTCAGACGAGTGTCGTCGTTAGGCAAAGCTGCGGCGAGGAGCTTGCGACGGCAGCAGCACGGCAGAAGCACCGGTATACGTTGGCCGAGTCGACCTTCGGGTCACCGGACTGGATGATGCTACGCAAGGTCACGCTGAGCGAGGCTGCTAATTGAAAGACGCTGTGTCGAAGGGGTCTCGTGCTTCGGCCATCCGGCGGGGGAGTTCGAGAAGGTTCAACCACCTGCGAGGAGACTGCGGGATTCTGCTTTCCCACGGAGGCAACGCACAGAACACTTGCGGCAGTGGTCAAGGTGACGCATCTGTGTTTGATGACTGTCTTCCCCTTCTCATCCCCCAAGCTGTGAGAGAGCGAGAGAGCTTCAGCACCGCCCCGTGCCGGGGGTGGTACCGCCAGCGTCATCAATGGCCCTTCCGATTGGACCACGTTATTCGACCTAAGTTCCCTAGTCAGGGATTTGGGGAACGCAAACCGTATTTAACGGGACGTTGTGTGTGATCGGAGCGTTCGATTGGCATTGCATTGCATTCGATTCGATTCTCATCTGTAAATATGTAGAATAAACCCTTCTGTACAGTTTCCTCGATAACGCAGTCCGACATCGTCATTCGGAGCCGGTACCTGCGAGGCTAAACGAGTTAGTCATCTCCAGGACCCCTCCGTCTTCAACTCTGGTTCCAGCGGTGGGATAGAAGCCCCATCTTTAACACTGGTTCCAGCGGTGGGTGTGTAGCCCCGTTCCCAACACTGGTGGCAGCGGTGGGGTAGAAGCCCCAACTCCCCCCATAGCCAACAACTGGTGGCAGCGGTGGGATAGAAGCCCCATCTTTAACACTGGTTCCAGAGGTGGGGGCTTGTGAGGCCCGTTCCCAACACTGGTTGGCAGCAGCTGGGATGGACCGTGCGACATCGTGCTTTCTCCACGGGTGAGCGTTTTGGCTTTTGCTAAGGGATTCGCCAGGCTTTAAGATTCAGAGAATAATCTTGACTGGGAATCAGGGCTTTGTCGTTTGAGAGGGGTTATTCTCAAGGCATTGTGGAGTTAGCAGAGCCAAAGCGGAGAAGGCGGTGTCATGGAACTAATGGAATTGTGGAGGTCGGACTTGCTGTTGATATGCGAGGAACTGTCTTTTGAAGTGCCTAACAAAATAACCAAAATTGAACTGTGCGAATTCATTCATGAACAGGTCAATAATAACGATCAACTGCTGGTAGATACGTGGAATTTGGTACAGGGGGAAAAAGCCCGCAAAGAAAAACACGACCAAGAGGCTAAAGAGAAAGCCGAGCGGGAGAAAATAGCAGCTGATCGGGAGTGGGAAAAAGAGAAGGAACGGCAACGGCAAAAGTGGAAGGTTGAAGATGAAATAAGGAAACTAAAGATATTAGAACTTCAAAACGAAATACGAAGAAAGGGCGGTAGTGTGAGAGCCGGAACTCCTGAAAGAGCAAACGATGCTTATGAGATAGGTCCGCAGGTAAGACCCACAAAGTCTGTGACCGTAGCCGAGTTGGTAAATCGCGACACCACGAGGGAAGTGGCAGAGAACGCGTTCAATCGGTGCGGTGGTCCAAGGAAAGCCGCAGAATCCGAGACCGTGTCCGGAGAAGTTGGACGTAATGCTAAGAGAGAGCATTCCGAGATAGCGTCTAAACTACACGAGTGCGAGGATTCCCCTCCAAGTGAGGTAGGAGTGGCAACGGACAACTTTGTCGGGACTGTTACGAGCGCGACCCTTTCAGTAGAGTCGATACAGGCGTCAAACCGGCAGGACCGCGAAAAGGGAGGTTTACCTATCAAGAAAGGTTTCGAAGTTGAAACAGCGGAAACCCCTTTTGAGAGTAACAACCGCGGTAAGAGCGAGTTGGGATGTCACAGTGGCTTCAGTGACAAAGGCTCGGGAGAGGCTACCTTGGTAATGCTTGCGCAAGAAGAATACGAGGCTGCCGGGCATAAAGATAGAAGTAAGAGCCAGACTTCTAGACAAGAGGAGAACTCAGTCGTAGCTGAGCAGGGCAAGAGCCAGACTTCCAGGGAAGACAGCTCAGTTGTAGCTGAGCAGGGCGACAGCCAGGCGGGCTCAGTTGTAGCTGAGCACTGCAGAGTTGAGAATGGCGCGCAGAGCGACCTTCAGGCGGGCTCAGTTGTAGCTGAGCACTGCAATGTAAAGAATGACGCGCAGAGCGACAGCCAGGCGGGCTCAGTTGTGGCTGAGCACTGCAGTACAGAGAATGGCGACATTCAAGCGGGCTCAGTTGTGGCTGAGCACTGCAAGGTAGAGAATGACGCACAGAGCGGCAGGCAAGCGGGCTCAGTTGTAGCTGAGCACTGCAATGCAGAGAATGGAGCGCAAAACGACAGACAAGCTGGAGAGGACAAACCCCAAAGGAATGAGCTGGGGATCTCAGGCGCAGTTTCAAGTCCGTCTGTCAGCTGCGTGGAGCTGGCACTCTGCTGCGAAGGCACAGAGGCCAGTTTTGAATTCGAGGAAAATTTCCAAAGTGCGACGGAAAAACTAGAGATAGCTAGTTGTGATCAAAAAACGCACGCGGTACAGTCTAGGCGCAGAAAAAGAAAAAGGGCAAAAACCAAGAGGAAACGGATCAAATTCAAAGCCCTAAATTCGGTTGCGCAGACAGGGGCGAAAGAAAGAAATGCGGTGGAAGGAAAGGCGAAGCCTTCCCGCGTTGCGCCTCGTAAACTTAGGCTTGCAGTTACTGGTCAGGCGGCACGCAAGTCAAAGGCTGACCGCAGTAATGAAAAGGGGAGAGCACGTCTTCCAAGCAAAACAGGCGCGAAGTGCTTCAAGGGGCATCGGCCTGTAAGAAAGCCTAGACCGCGCCGTCCGGACAAAAAGCCAGTTAGAAAGAAGGCAAAGCGGCCCAAGAGATCAGAAGGCGCAAGGTTGCGCGGCACTCAGCGCATGCGAACGCAGGCGTCGAACAACCGAGACGACACATGCAGGCGTGTTCGGCGGGCGCACTTGAAAAGGAATCGTCCTTCACTTTTGGCCCCGCATTCTAAGAAGCGCGCATGGCGAATGAGTAGCCGAGCTTCCTGCGTGGGGCGAGAGAAAGAGGCAGCTTCTCGCGCTGGTCACTGCTCGTTGTCCAGAGCCAGAGTCGGTTATCGACATTGTAGGGGCGACCAAGGTTTTCGGAGAGCCTCGAGGGGGCGCGGAAACGACAGGGAGAGTCGGTTATCGTTTTTTTCTGCAGCCTTTTGTCACGAGTTGACCGCAGTACAATCAGTCAAAGCGCGACCCCGGCGGGCGCGTCTGAAAGACTAATCCTTTCAACTCGGCGGCGGGGAGTCAGCTTTCCCCCCCGCGTGGCGACTCGAAGTGGCTGTGTCGTTTTTTTTATTCCTATTTTTTGTGCGTTTATGAAATCAGGCAAGGAAGGGCTACTTTTTGAGTTAAAACGAGTTGATCGGAGGTTAATTTTTTTCCTTACCTTAGAAAGGATAGCGGGTCACTGAGTTAGAAATCACAGGTGTCGATTTCACATGCTACCAAGAGATAAGGGCACTCACAGGAGTGCAGCTCGCGTAGAACTACGCTTAGAGTCGCGTAGACGGAGATTTGATCCCTTAATTGTCTGACACCTTACCAAAGGGAACCTCACTGACATACACTGAATTGACCGAAGAGAAAACTCGTCTGGGGGAAGCGCTCGTGTCCAGACCTTTGATTCGGACCACTTATTATGGTGAAGAGTTAAGTTCAGTGTGACGCCAGTGATAGAGGACTGGGTGCTATTTTAAGTCAAGTTGGCGACGGCCACGAAGAGCACCATGTTCAGTACATCAGCCGCAGGCTGACATGTAGAGAAGCGTTAAGCGCTTTAGACAAAGAGCGCGCGTTTGGTTTAGGCGGCACAGATGTTGTCGGGTTACCAGAGTTACTTGAACGGCGCAAAGTTCATATTTGAGACTGACCATCGTCTCAAACGTGCTTATGACAGTTTTGTCCCCCCAAAAATGGTCGCTTGCTTAGACGGAGTCCTGCTCTCCAAAAACAATTTCTCGATGCGTTTCAGGAACGGAAAACCGCACGGAAATGCTGATGGATTCAGCCGATTGTTGTAGACAGGAGTACTTGGTAGGACCACCTACTGTGTGTGGGTTTTTGTTTTTAACCTTGGTCCAAGCAGTCCGTCTTTGGCGATTTCAAAGGGGATATTTTGCGCTTTCTTGGCACCAAAATTACACCAAAATTCAGTAATGTTTTAGTAAACATTTGTTGTCATTGTGGGAAGCCTGGTGGGTCTTTGGCAAATTCCGAGCGCTTGCTTGTGGGTCAGTGCCCTGTCTCGTGGAACAGTCCACTGATGCCATTCTCTGTTGAATGTTCGAGCTTGGATGCCATTTCTGGAAACCAGCCCATCCACCCGACTCCGGCCTCATCTCTTCCTGCCCAGCGGTCGTGAACGCTGGCCATTCGAGATTTTTCGGGCCGCGGACGAGCTGTTAAGAGTGGACCACGAGGCCTGGCGCCGGCGGCAGAAGCATAGACGACGACGGACGGGGGTTGTTGCTCTCCAAATCACCGAACCTCCTAACCGATCGAAGGAGGCTGTCTCCCACCGGCCTGGGAGAAATTACTGTCAGACGAGTGTCGTCGTTAGGCAAAGCTGCGGCGAGGAGCTTGCGACGGCAGCAGCACGGCAGAAGCACCGGTATACGTTGGCCGAGTCGACCTTCGGGTCACCGGACTGGATGATGCTACGCAAGGTCACGCTGAGCGAGGCTGCTAATTGAAAGACGCTGTGTCGAAGGGGTCTCGTGCTTCGGCCATCCGGCGGGGGAGTTCGAGAAGGTTCAACCACCTGCGAGGAGACTGCGGGATTCTGCTTTCCCACGGAGGCAACGCACAGAACACTTGCGGCAGTGGTCAAGGTGACGCATCTGTGTTTGATGACTGTCTTCCCCTTCTCATCCCCCAAGCTGTGAGAGAGCGAGAGAGCTTCAGCACCGCCCCGTGCCGGGGGTGGTACCGCCAGCGTCATCAATGGCCCTTCCGATTGGACCACGTTATTCGACCTAAGTTCCCTAGTCAGGGATTTGGGGAACGCAAACCGTATTTAACGGGACGTTGTGTGTGATCGGAGCGTTCGATTGGCATTGCATTGCATTCGATTCGATTCTCATCTGTAAATATGTAGAATAAACCCTTCTGTACAGTTTCCTCGATAACGCAGTCCGACATCGTCATTCGGAGCCGGTACCTGCGAGGCTAAACGAGTTAGTCATCTCCAGGACCCCTCCGTCTTCAACTCTGGTTCCAGCGGTGGGATAGAAGCCCCATCTTTAACACTGGTTCCAGCGGTGGGTGTGTAGCCCCGTTCCCAACAGGCAACACCTTAAATTCGTATAGACCGTCGGGAGTAATGAAGGCTGTTTTTTCCCGGTCCCGTTCATCAACTTCAATCTGCCAGTATCCGCTCTTTAAATCAATCGAGGAAAAATATTTGGCGCGGCGAAGGCGGTCGAGCGAGTCGTCTATGCGGGGCAGTGGGTATACGTCCTTTTTAGTTATGGTGTTCAACTTCCTGTAATCGACGCAAAAGCGCAGCGTGTCATCCTTCTTCTTAACTAAAACAACAGCCGACGACCACGGACTCTGAGATGGTTGAATAATACCGTCAGTGAGCATCTCCTTCACTTGTGTTTGGATAGCCTCGCGTTCTTTAGGTGAAATACGGTACGGCTGTTGGCGTATGGGACGGGCATCTTCACTCGTGATGATGCGGTGTTTCGTAATGGCTGTCTGTTGAACTTTCGAAGAAGACGCAAAGCAGGCTGTGTACTGGTGTAGTAAGGTACGGAGAACGCGGCGTTGAACCTGTGACAGCCCTGAGCTAAGTCAATGCGATCGAGAGACATGTTCGGAGATTCCACGGCTGTGCACGCGAAACATTCAGAAACAGCTAATTGGTCGGCGAACGCGATCGCTGTGGCGCGGAAGAGGTGCCGAAGTTCGTGGGTGAAATTAGTAACCAGTAATTGGGTCCTACCATTGCGTATGTGGACGAGGCTTCGGGCCGTACAAATGCCGTGGGTCAGCAACATTGAAATATTGCCTTCGACGACTGCTGTTCCGTCACGGAGCCCATCGCAGTCCACAGTAACAAAAACACTGGAGCGTGGCGGGATGAAAACACTCTCGGAGGAAACGCGAAGGGCGGAGCGACATGGGCGAGTGTGGGAAGTGTCATCGGCGTTGTCTGTCGGAAAAGTAACTGTGCGCTGGCGGAGATCGATGATGGCCCCATTTTCACGGAGAAAGTCAACGCCCAGGATCAGGTCACGAGAACAATCACGGAGAACCAGGCAGCTGACAATGAACGTGGAGTTGCGGATCTGGACCCGAGCTGTACACTGGCCAAGCGGATTGACGATGTGGCCGCCAGCCGTGCGGATCTGTGTGCCAGACCATGGTGTCGTAATTTTTTTGAGGAGAGCTGCCAATTTGCCGCTTAAAATGGTAAAATCAGCTCCGGTGTCCAGCAGCGCGCTAATGTTGTGACCGTCAATGAGTACAGGTATGTCGAGTGAGAACCGGTCCTCATGTTCTGAAGCTGTGGGCGTCGATGTCTTCACGTTCCTGCCAGCCGATGTTCGCGTTGTGGGGGGGACTGTAAAGCGTCGAGTTCCAGCGACCCCGCCCCCGGAGGTCGCTGTCGTCAGTTTTCCCGGCGAGGGCTCGGCGACCGGCGTTGCGCTAGTCGTGAGAAGTGATGGCTTGCCGATGATGTTGACGGTCGGCGAGGTGACGGCGATCTTGACTGCCGTCGCTCGGAGGGTGGCAGACGCTGCAGAGACAAGTATTCTTCAATATCGCGGGGTCGTTGACCAAATGGAGGTCTGGGCGCGTCGGCGGGGAAGCCCTGCAGGCCGAGCTCACGATATGGGCACTGGCGGAATAGATGGCCGGGCTCTCCACAGTGGAAGCACAAACGCCTTCGGTCGGGGCCACGCCAGACGTCCGCCTTGCGCAGAGGTGGCCGATCATTCGGCAAGTACTGCGCCGGCTGCACGGAAGTTAGCGGGACGTGATGGTCAGGAACGCATGACGCAGATGCTGGGGCAGGGCGTCGCAGGGCCTCAGCGTATGTCGGGTGGTGGAAGTCATTCCGGTAGGGCTGAGGTTTGTCACCCAGCAACGGAGGTCTGATCACTTGCTGCACCTCCTCGCGGATGACACTAGCAAGAGAGCCGACCGCTGGCTGCGACGCACCGCAAATTTTCTGCAGCTCTTCACGTACAATAGAGCGGATCATGTCCCGTAGGAGGTCAGGGTTTTGTCCGAATGCCGGGAAGGACTCTGTCACGGAAGCAGCAAGTTATATGCAGAAGTTATCTACTCAGTGACGACTTTTCTACAGCAGCAACACTCACGAGGCACCTATCTCGCACGTCTCACTTCCTTGCCTGAGCAGCGTATGCATAAGCTAGCCTGCGCACAATTCGCCAGGAAATCGAAAAGTACACGGTGTATTTTCTGCAAACTATTTATCTTCCGCACCTAACACCACGTCAAAGACTGGTCTTCGACCGTGACATCTCTAAGAGAGTGCAGCTCTCTGCCTCTCCTGGGCACTCCGTATCATCATCAGCCTGACTACGCCCAGTGCAGGTCAAAGGCCTCTCTCCAATTAACCCTGTCCTTCGCCAGGCGCGGCCATCGTATTCCCGGTAATTTCTTAATCTCATCCGCCCGCCTAATTTTCTGCCGCCCCCTGCTGCGCTTGCCTTCTCTTGGAATCCACTCCGTTGTCCTTGAGGACCAGCGGTTATCCTGCCTTTGCATTGCATGCCCAGCCCAAGCCCACTTCTTCCTCTTGATTTCAACTAGGATGTCATTAACCCGCGTTTGTTCCTTCACCCACTCCGCCCGCTTCCGATCTCTTAACGTTACACCTATCATTTTTCTTTCCATAGCTCGCTGCGTTGTCCTCAACTTAAGCTGAACCCTCTTTGTTAGCCTCCATGCTCGATGCAATGCGCGCTGACAGTGCGTACAACGCTCGCATCATCTCTCTCTCCCTCTCCTTTGTGCTCTTTAAATCGATAGGTCGATGTCGGAATTGACAACTTTTGCGTTGATCATGCTCGTCAAAAAGAACGCTACCGAGGCGGGTCACGTGAAATGAGCGCTTTTGACAATATTCCACCGCGAGTGTTGCGTAGTGGATGGTACCGTCTTCGCCGAAAGTAACCATCCGTCACAAAAATTTCTGTCCATAGACTGTCTATAGACCGTTTTGTGTAAAGTCTACACACTTTCCATACACAAATCTTATAGTGTGTAGGCAATACAAATTTATATATTTGTAGCCATGTACTCTGTTGGAGACGGAGGGGCCCTTGAGTGACTCGTTCAGCCCCGCAGGTCCCGGCTCCAAAGGGCGGTGTCGAACTCCGTTATGGAGGAAACTGTACAGCAGGTTTATTTGTACATTATAATACAGTCGAGACAGGAGTGCTTCGGTCACAAAACAACATCCTGTTAAATGCGCTTCGTATTCCCCAGATCCCTGGCTGGGGAATAAAGTTCGGCGAACAATGTCCAATCAGGTGGACTGTTGTGAACACTAGGGGTACCACCCAGGGTAGGGGGTGGTGCAGACGGTCTCTCGCAGCCCGGTCGATGGGAAGAGTGTAGAGACTGAGTCATCAAACACTGATGTGCCAGTTTGACCACTGCGGCAAGTCTTCTGCTCGTTGCCTCCGTGGGAGAGGAATTTCCCACACACCCCCAGCAGGTGAATGAACGTCCTCGTACTCCGCCGCCCGATGTCCGAAACACGAGACCTCTGCCGAGGACTCAGCCGTCTTTCAATTAACAGCAACAGCTTGACCTTTCTCAACATCACTCCGTCCGTCGACCCGAGTGCAGACTCGGCCACTTGACGCCGCCGCCGTCGCCGCTGCTGCCGCCGCTGCTGCCACCGTCGCCAGTCCTTGCCGCATCTTTGCTTCACGATGGCTCATGCTTGCTAGGAATTCCTCCCTTGGCCCGTGTTCGCCGATCTTAACTGCTCCTAGTAGACCTTTTTTTTATAGACAGTCTATAGACTATGAACAGAGACAGGAAATATGTATAGGAAGGTAGTAGAGTCTATACGAAGTCAATAGATAGTCTATAAACCATCTTTGTAAGGGCAGGGGTGTTTGCTTCTTAGCGGCGTAGTGAAGCGCTTATGGCACACCTTAAGCTCTGCTAAATCTATGTAAGGTAAGGTAAGGATAAACCGTAGTCATTACCTCTGGAGCCCTTTTTGTGCTTAGGAGTGCCGTTGGAGCTGCACTGCACGTCTGAGAAGTAAACCCCGCTGCCCGGTTACTTTCGGCAAAGACTGCCTACATCAACAGGGTAGCGGCGCGGGCCAAGCCTGTGCGGGTTCGAGTTGTTCCCTCCAAGAAGCTGCACCGGAGATCCGCATTCAGTTGCAGTCCCACGTGCCAACGCGCAAGTGTACTACCTCCGCTCCGCGAAAGGGCGCTGTTATCTGCCCCGCGTATCGCCAGGCCTCCCGCGGCTGCTGCCGGCATTACACGCGCGTGCCCGGCTCATCCGGAAGACGAAAGCGGGGGGCGGCCGCGAGATTGCCGCTCAGCGGGGCGCCGTTATACAGCTTCATAGCCCCCCTTCATCGAAAACGGCGCCGCCATCGCGCACGCGTTGCGCATTCCCGCTTAACGACCGCATGAATACGAGCAGCACCTTCGCCCCGCGATAGAGGCGCGGCGCGGCCCTGGGATCATCGCACTTCCTCTTTCCTTTTTTTTTTATTTTCTCACTCGGCAACAGCGCAGTCGCTTCCGATCTCCCCTTCTTTTGCTATCTCTCTCTCTCCCTCCCGTGATTCTCCCGACGCTCTTTGCTTTGCGCCCGTTACACGGATTGCACGCAACAGCATCCCGCGATGGCCCCGCATGATCCCACCCGGTCGCTCGGTCAAGGGGGCTACCCCCCCCCCCCCCCTCACAAATCGGTTGCTGCCTTCTTGGTAGCGCCGTCGCCGGACACCTCTCGCTCGTCGGTGGCACTCTGCAATTAGTCGCGGCAAGATGGTATGCGCCTCTCACTCGAAGCGCTCGGGCAAGAACGGCATCATCCTGCTCGCGTGGTCGTGGACAGTTAACCGTTCTTCGCCCTCACCGATGTGCGACGACTTTGGTGTCCCTGCTTTCTTGCTCGCTTCGTGGCCTTGCTCTCGGTTGCACACGCGCCGCTGAGTTGTCTTAACTTCGCAGCTACTAGCTGGCATTTTGGTATGCACGTTAATAGCTATACCGCCCTAGTGCGGACAAAATTCACGGAGTGCTCGTCTCGCAACGGGGACGTTTAGACGTCACGCGTACGAGTCCGATGCCACGACGGCTGTGATTGCTTAGAAACTGAAACTTACGGACGCCTTTCCTGCTCAGTGTTCCAGGTTAGACCAGTCGTAGTGCGAAGCTATTCTTTTTTTGTTGCGAAAGCAACACTACGCGAGTCGCCGAGCCACTTCGCGGAGCTGAGGCAAGGCCATACTGCGCATGTGCGAGGAGCAGTGACCTCACACGGCGGCGCGCAGCTGCTGTCGCTGCGCGGGTGACTCAGAGGTGCCCCCGCCGCGCTCGCCAGTTGCGCATGCGCAGTAGCGGCGCAGCATAGCTAGCGTGCCGGGGCCACCGCCGCTGCCGCGCGCTCTCCATCGCCTCCTCTGTCTCTCTCTCTCTCTCTGTCTCTCTCTCTCTCCTCGTTGCTTTCGCCGTCCTCTAAGTGTAACCACAGGTAAACTACTGCAATTTTTTTACGCGCATTGAGACGCTCTTTCAAGGCGTCAGCTTTGGATTTTGCATGTCTTGTTGGACAAGAATTCTGTGAAATTGTGAGTTACCGCAGTGGCTAACTCACCCTAAACAGGAAGGAATAAAAAGGGAGCAGGCTGTGCCCTTGCGCAGTCGCTTTTATAAAATGGAACGCGATATAGAAGGTAGCTCTATAGACCCATAAAGGCGCATTCGTGTTTAGGCGCATTCCTCACCGCGCTTTAAGTCCCTGACATGCAACTTGGCTTTTCTTCGAAATCGGCGCAGATTGCTTTGTCCGTCTACTCGAGCTAGCACTTCTTAGAATCAAGCCGTCCACATTTGAGCAAACATATGACGCGAACTGCTGAAGAAACAGTAATAACGCTAATGAAAAAAAGAAGGCTGGTTTCTGGGCATTAGGCTATTGAAGTGACGCCGTTGTAAGCGTCTTTATTGCTCTCTTCTTATGGACGCTGTTAAGCAATCGCGGGTCTCGTGTCCACGTAGCGCACAGTATACTTCCGGATCCGACGGACGTTTTCGCACGCTCACAGCTGCAAAGTTGGAAAAGAACATGCCATAAAGTGTCGTAGGTCGTGTCAGTACGCACCACGATAAGCTGAATTTCGTGCAGGGGGAATCGTGCGTGAGCATGTTTACCTATACACGGGATACGGAGGGCTGGGGAGTGCTGGTCGGCAGCTTCGATTTAATGCCCCCCCCCCCTTCGTTGTACATTCCGCCCCCCCATCGTTGCCTCCCGGCATCCGTAATTGGCCGCTCTCTCCTCCTCCGGATGATTGGGCGGCCGCGGTGACCGCCATCCACGAGGCAGTGGCCTCCGGTTCCTGGCGCACCCCGGTGACCCGATGCTCCGCAGTCGCCTCGCAACACGCCCCGGTGATCCCCGCTTTCGCGCTCTCGCAGAACGCGTACACGGGTACAGCTAGGCACCGGCTATTGTGAGGCTGGCTACGTGCAACCGTGTCACAATTTGCTGTCACTCGTGTCAAAGCCGCCGCTTCCGCGAGGCCATCGGGTACCGAAATAGCGAAGGTGTTCGCCCGTTGTAACGGTGCGTGATTTGCGGGCGCTTTTTATACCGTGCTCCCGGCTGGCCCAGTCGCGCATCGCCTGAACATATTCCGCACGGCACCTAGCCTCGTGCTTCGCAAGGTTTGTAGATTTTCGGTTCCTGAGCGCCTTGGTAGCTTAACTAAAAGATATCATCCGCACACAGGCTCCTGGAAGCGTGCGAATGTGGTGCGTTTCAGGTCTGCTAACACACACACACACACACACACACACACACACACACACACACACACACACACACACACACACACACACACACACACACACACACACACACACACACACACACACACACACACACACACACACACACACACACACACACACACACACACACACACACACACACACACACACACACACACACACACACACACACACACACACACACACACACACACACACACACACACACACACACACACACACACACACACACACACACACACACACACACACACACACACACACACACACACACACACACACACACACACACACACACACACACACACACACACACACACACACACACACACACACACACACACACACACACACACACACACACACACACACACACACACACACACACACACACACACACACACACACACACACACACACACACACACACACACACACACACACACACACACACACACACACACACACACACACACACACACACACACACACACACACACACACACACACACACACACACACACACACACACACACACACACACACACACACACACACACACACACACACACACACACACACACACACACACACACACACACACACACACACACACACACACACACACACACACACACACACACACACACACACACACACACACACACACACACACACACACACACACACACACACACACACACACACACACACACACACACACACACACACACACACACACACACACACACACACACACACACACACACACACACACACACACACACACACACACACACACACACACACACACACACACACACACACACACACACACACACACACACACACACACACACACACACACACACACACACACACACACACACACACACACACACACACACACACAGAGAGAGAGAGAGAGAGAGAAAACAAACAGGGTAGCAGTACATGACGCGTGATCCAGAGAGTGTATGATAACGCATGCAGAAAGAATAATATATAAACTCTGGAATGGCCGTGAATGAGTTTTACGTCGTAAATTTTATCCACAAGCGGTGTAAAGCTGTTTCCACCATAAGTATCACGGGAGCGTTGCAGTCGTGTAACTCGAAACAGCAGCTGTTGAAGCGCCCCGTCATGCCGCAGATGGCTAGAGAATGGTTGCAGGCTTGGTGCGCGGTAGGGTCTTTGTTGCTAGTGGCGCTGTACTCGCTTGTTTCACTGGCTATAATTTGTAAGTAAGCATTCCCATCGCCAAAGTCAGCACGACCGCAACGCGCCTGCGTGTTGTGCGCTGCAGTTCTATACAGCCGGTATACTTTAATTACTTCGTGGTTATTAGCACTTGTTATTTTTATTTTTATTACTGCTTTATTTTGTTTCGTCCTTGCTAGTGCCGCACCTCCTCATTAGCGTAAGGCAGCGTATGTTCTACCGTCACCTTTGTTCGCCAAGAAGCAATGCTGTTGTGTGGCCTATGTGCTGTATGCGCGCCTCCCAAACTGAAAGTCCCGCGTTAAATTCCCTGCACCTTTGGATAACGTTTTGTTTTTCTTCGATATCACAGTGACGTCATCTGGGATTTTTGTGTCCAGTACTGCTGGTCAACGCCGATGCCGGGTGTCGTTGCCGATGGTCCAAATAATGCTTTCGCATTATTACCTAAATCAAGCTGCCTTTATAGATTAATCGCCTTTATCAGGATAACCCCTCTGGTTTTGTCTGTTGTGTCATGTGGCGCGCAGCGAACCAATTATGAAATCTTCCGCAATATACGCTTTTTTTCCTTCTCAATCTCGAAGGCGAAAGAATATTACGCAATAACCGCTGGCCCGTGCAACGTCTAGGCTGTCCTCTGGAGCCTACAAGGACTGCGCTTATTGAGAACGGGTTCTAAAAGCCACAGCCATTGGTGTTGAGGTCGGCCACGGTGTCGGAAGAAATTCGCTCTTTCTGGATTCCGGTGGCACGCATTCAGGAGGCAGGGGTGCCTGGGAAGCAATGACGCGCGAGCTATGCGGCTGGCCGCGGAGGCCACGCGACCGCCTTTCACTGCCGCACAATAGCCAGGCCTCCGAGTAGAAAGGAAACTAAATGGTCCTAATCTAACTCGAAGGCTTTGCAACTGTCTCACAATGCTTCTTTCTCTTCTTTTTTTTCGTTCTGCCACCGAGTCGACGCGGTCACTTAGTAGCTGCACAGCCGAGCACGGGTTAGTTGCGGTTTCGATTCGAGGCCGCATTCCCTCGTCAAGAAAACTTAAAACACCATTGAGTGTTGAGTGTTGAATCTTTTCTTTTGAATCGTCAGCAGCGCGTCTCTATCGCTCAAAGTGACTCATCACACAGATTACTAACTTCCGGCGTGCCACAAGGAAGTATTTTAGGGCCGTTTCTTTTTAACATCTATGTGAACGATATCGTGCAAAAGGAAAGCAATGCAATATACGTGCTCTACGCAGATGACACGAGCATCTTTTTCACCGGTAAAAATGTAGACGAACTAATAATAGAAGCCAAAAAAGAGCTTGCAATAATTTGGGATTGGTCAAGTAAGAACTGTTTAAAAATAAATGGCAATAAATCTAAGGCCATATTATTCATGGCCAGAGGGAAGCAAGCACAGATAGAAGAAAGGTTGGTTCTTGGGGGTGCACCCATAGAAATTGTTAAGAAACATAAAATTCTTGGCGTGACCTTTGCTGCTGACATGTCGTGGAATCATCACATTCAATCATTATCAAGGACACTATCTACGTCAGTCGGCGCACTAGCACGGTGCCGTCATTTTCTTCCAGATAGAGCAAAACTTCAAATTTATCATGCACTGTTTTCCTCTCACATAAATTACTGCACACTGGTTTGGGCCACAACCACACAAACAAATATTCAAACACTGCTCCTTCTTCAAAAGAAAGCACTTCGTTGCATTGCAAATGTGTCCTATTTACATTCATCTGCACCGTTGTTCACACGGTATAACATAATAAGCGTCGAAAAAATTTACGAGTTCCGTCTACTGTACTCATACTTATTTTCCGATGAAAAGTTCCTTTCGCATTTGCAGAAACAGAAAAGTGATTGTCGCACCCGTGGATCTGAGAAATGGCTGATACCACGCAGACGTACAAATTATATGCTACAGTCGCTCACGCACAACTTGCCGTGCTTGCTTAACAAATTACTGTCTGCAAATTTTGACGTAAGCGCATGTAATAGAAAACAGACGCGTGAAATTTTTTTCTCATCCCAGTTTTTGTGCAGCTAATCGTATTCAATGTATTTTCATTGCCTTTATGTTTTTCGTACTGTATACTTTCTTGTGCTGTGTTTTGATGTGTTTCGAATGTGTTCCGATGAGTCAATTTGTGTGAAAGTGTAACTGAACATGTGTTCAGAATTTTGTGTTGGCTATATGCTGCTGCCTTGTATGGGCATCAGGCACCCTCAAGCTGCCAATGGCAGCTTTTTTGCCTGATGACCCCCAACGAGTCGTTGGAAATAAAGTTTTGAATTGAATTGAATTGAATTGAATTGATATCTAGCTGCACACTAAAGATACGATGTCGCCGATATCTGTCAGGTACCCGTACTAAGTGGTGCTTTATGACCAACGTATTGCTTTAGCACGCAAGGCTGGTTTGCCTCACAGATTTTTTTTCCTCTTTTTT
The DNA here is from genome assembly GCF_055824585.1 of Amblyomma mixtum. Taxonomy (NCBI): domain Eukaryota; kingdom Metazoa; phylum Arthropoda; class Arachnida; order Ixodida; family Ixodidae; genus Amblyomma; species Amblyomma mixtum. Next base: position 33,193,364 of record NC_143015.1, read on the forward strand.
TTTGCCCCACTGGACTTTTGTTTGTCTTCCTCCTGTGCTATATCATCATCATCATCAGCCTCACTACGCCCACTGCAGAGCGAAGGCCTCTCCCACGTCTCTCCAATTAACTCTGTCCTTTGCCAGCTGCGGCCATTGTATCCCCGCAAACTTCTCAACTTCTCAACTACGCCCACCTAACTTTCTGCCGCACCCTGCTACGCTTGCCTTCTCTTGGAATGAAGCTTCTGAAGCTCTCAGGCTGACGAAATTGCTTTTGGTGCTTTTACACAGCTATAACAGCTTTTACACAGCTATAAGAGCTATATACACAGCTATAACACAGCATTCTATTCCTGTACTATGGTTGAGCATTGAGAAGCACCAAAAAGCAAATTCGTCAGCCTGAGAGCTTCATCGCCGTCCGTACCTCTTCATCGCTTTCCAGCTGTGTCGTCGACTTGTAGCACTTCTTTAGTGTCGTAGAGCCGTGATCGAAACACCTTGGCGCCCTATTAGGCGAACTTACGTGTGAATTATTTTTACCTCTGTTTGAGTGCGATTTCTGAACTACTGCTCTATGAGGCCTAACACATCTTTAGCCTCTTTTAAAAGACATTGGACATCTCGATAAGCTTTAAATTCACTTGCACGTTACCTTCATGCATTCTTCATGCAGTGAACTTCGTCAGCCCATTTGACAGACTATGCACCCCATCATTCCATAGGTTACATCAATACTCGCCATTGCATCCTTAGTACCCATTTCATGGCCGCATTTTATCTTCGTTTTTTTTACCTCTTCCACACTGCTCTCCTTCTGGCTTTATCTCCCAAATTCCCCTCCCTACGCAGAGTAGCATGCCAGCGTAATTTAAACGCCGGCTAAATTCTCTGCTCTTCATTAAAGAGTCTCTCTCTCTTTTAGCCTCTTTTACTCATTTGTCAGTGACAGGCGGTAATACTATCCTCTTCAAACAAAAATACCACCTCCGAACTGCAGTTTATGCAGTTTCTGTGGGTGCAGCAAATAGCAAACTATAACCTGTATAACCTGTATCATAGCCTGTATCATAGGGTCATAACCTGTAACGCTCACCGTAAAGATGCGTGGATGGGGGGGTCGGATGTCATGCCGTAACTGCTTTCTCACTGTCACACACCAGTGTTACACCGGCCAGCTCGGAGAGCGCGGTACTTAGGGGCGTCCTCCATTACCGATTGAGCGCTCATCGTGCCACGACATCATCTCGGCACGCCATTCGTGACGCCGTCCTCGCATCTGCGGGATCGCGCATTGTTCTTGACGTGGACGCCGGTGGGAGCGTCGGCGATGCGGGATCCCTGCCAGGCAACCTCGACCGGCTGACGTCGGAGACTCCGCGAGTCGAGTCGTACAGTGAAGGTGTATAGTTGTTGTTGTTGTTTTTTTGCTCTGTCCGTACAAGGGACTCTGGAGGGATGCCGTTCCCAGAATCGATATCCTCGAAGGGCCGCAATGCCGTCTGTGTCCAGTTTGGGTATACCACAGTGATGCTATTCTGGGCCTATAGTAGGATACAACTTTAAAAAACAGCAGTTGCTAACACTGGGCCGCGGTCCACGGCGTCTTGTATTACTCCGCTGCCCAATCGCAACAGTAAACGAAATCACCTCTTTCAAGTTTGACTATACCAAACAAATCACGTATCAAAATTCTAGAGCTGATAATTTTTTTCTTGTGATAAGCTCCTTGTTTAGGTAACGAGAAACGTTTAAGCAGCGGACTACTTTTTCGTCGTGGAGTAACTCTGTGCGCGGATGCTGAATGTGGGCGGAGCTTCACTGCAGACTTAAGTTGTACCCGGCTATATTTTGTAGCCAACTCGCTTTTTCGAGGCAGAAGAATGCATACGGTACGCCTGTTTCGTTGACTATAGGCAGACTCCTTCGGGTGAACGGACGAGCTGGCGGGGGGGGGGGGGGGGGGGGGGGGGGGGGAACGCTCGGCAGCGTGCAGCTCGCGATAGTCAAAATCGACGATTAGTTAGCTTGTGCATTTGTTGAGTACTTAATGATATGGGATCGTGGTATGGGCCCTCCTCATTAACCCTACTCTGTAGCTTCTTGGGAGCTTCTTTCATCAATCACACACAAGAGCAACAAAGAAGGACTTTCACGCAGGTCACTGTCGTCGAGCCATAGAACCCGAGAGGACCGTTAAGCAGCAAGCTGCCGTATACATAAATGGAAGAGCCGACACCAAATTCCTTACCGGCTTTTGTTTCTTTGCAAGGGAAGCAGCTCTTTGCCTCTATGCAAGGGAGGGCAGAGAAGTGCGCATTGTCGTCTGGTCGTTGACGTGCTCACGTCGAACAAACAGCGGCAAGCCATCTTCTGGCAAACTGAACAAGCTAAGTATCGAGGCGCAGACGTATCGGTGAACGTCTGAGGACAATGCACCGACGACCTCGTCTTTTTGGTGCTGCTGTCTTTTGACCGTTCCTGGAACGATGCCGCCGCTTCTATTGTCCGGCTTGGAAGACTGAATTTGTCTAAGAAAGAACAGGAAGGAGGGGTGCATTCGTGTAAGAGCAAATAAGTTATTTCCTGCTGAAACTATCAAAATAACTGTTCATGAAGACGATGCCGTTTTCTTCATTATTACTAGAATAGCTGTACGTCCGTATGAGGCGCAGAGGTCGTCAAAAGTCACCAGACCACAGGGTGTGGTTTCGAGCCTTGCGTAGCGGGCTGTTTACGTCACCGCCGAAGCTCAAAAAATCTGGAAGGTGGAGAGGAGTCTCACCTTCACTTCCGAACACAGGAGTGATTTAATAGGTTCGGAAAGTGCCGGACTGTACTGCTCGAAAGCAGACCCTGTGTCCTGGTGATTTTTGAACAACCCCTGCACCTTCTCATGGGTTGTAGGCGCTCGTTTTCGCCGTCGCAGGCATTGCAATCTAACATTCATTCATTCATTCATTCATTCATTCATTCATTCATTCATTCATTCATTCATTCATTCATTCATTCATTCATTCATTCATTCATTCATTCATTCATTCACTTAACCGTAAATTCCCGCGTCCTCTGGTTAGAAAAACTAAAGTCATCCAGGTGAGCCACATGTGAGGCCGGATTGCGCACGGTAGCGTGCCATCTACACTCAGTTGCGTGTTTCAAGTGGGCGTGGCTTATGTGAGCCTGCGAGTGGGCACTCTGGTGAGGTGGGGCGGCACGGATACCGACGCCATCTTTTCGACCAGGGGCAGCCGAGTATTCTTCACGGGTACGGCCCAACTCACTGAAACACTTCGGAAGTTCTCCAAAGTTCACGTTGCCGGCTTTCTGGTTTGAGCCGTGACTTTCTTTACTCCCTCTTGCATCCAAATGTGTTACTATTCAAGAGATTGGCTTGCCTTATCGGGGTTTAACGTCCCAAAGCGACTGAGGCTATGAGGAACGCCGTAGCGGAGGACTCCGGAAATTTCGACCACCTGGGGTTCTTCAACGTGCACTGACATCGCACAGTACACGGGCCTCTAGAATTTCGCCTTCATCGAAATTCGGCCGCCGCGGCCGGGATCGAACCCGTGTCTTTCGGGTCAGCAGCCGAGCGCCGTAACCACTGAGCCACCGCGGCGGGTACTCTTCAAGAGACGTCGGGAACAAACTGAGCCGGACCTGTATGGATCAAATACCGCGTTCTAACGACAAAGTGGCTACTCTCAGCTAAAATGGGGCTTTTATAAACAACAGAAGGAAAACAGATAGAGGTATCGACACCAGCGGCCATTTTCGCAAGTACACTGTGGCTACGCAGAGACAGTTTTGTTCGCACTGATCCCTAACGTCAGGCAACATTTCTATCCACCCCGGAGCGATGATCACCGAATCCTTTTCGGTGTTGACGTCACGGGCTTGTATGGAATGGGGGAAAATTATTAAGTGCAATTTCTTCAGCAATAAATGCGCCTTTTGCTGCCGGAAAAGCTTCATCGTGCCCAAGAAGAGCAGCAGAATAGATTTTTACGAGCAACAACAATTGAGCAGAGTTGCTGTCATTGTCCCTTGAAGGTGTATCCCATCACAGCGACTCCTTGTCTACCTTCCTAAACTATTGTTTCTCTCTTCTGCATCAACCACCTAATCCCCTGTACCTTAGGAAAAACGCCGATGTCGGCCAGCTCAGTTTAAAAAGAATTGTTGACGTTTCATCTTCTAGTACGAGGGACTAGTTCAAAATGAACGAGGCCCCCGTTTGTGAACAAGCGATTATTATGAAGGCCGCCGTGGTCGGCGCCAGTGTCGTAAATAAAATTTCAGCCGACTTCAGGGGATTCATTGATACTGTTAAGAAGAAGACGAAGCTGGCAGTGGCGCGGGACGGAGCGCTCGCGCTAGGCCAGCGGCCATTAAATCATCTCTTGTTCATGGTTCATCCCGCCTCATTCTTCGGCTGGCCGAGGAGCGAACTCTGCGGCGCCTGCAGACAGGAACTCTTCTCTGTCCTGCCATAGCAAAACACTTCGATCCGAACACAGATGGGCGCTGCCCGCACTGTGGAGAGATCTGCGATATCTTTCACATGGTGTGGGCATGTACTCAGAATCCTCACCTTCCCCCTTCCCCCACCCCCACCCGAGAGGCATGGGCGACTGCCCTCCTCAACTGCTCCACGCTGGAGTCCCAAAGGGCTCTGGTCAAGCGGGCGCGAGACAGGGCCTCGTCGTGCGGTGTCCCGGACTAAGGATACCGACGATGCAGCAGGGGTTTTTAGCCCTCAAGCTCTCTTTGAATATTAAAGTTTTTCACCACCACCACCACCACGTTACAATACCTTCAACTTCAGTACGTCCCCCTATGCGCCTTTCTCCTTCCGGGGATCTGACTAGACTTTGGCTATAAGGGTCGCAACATCGCCACCTTTAGAGGCGTAAATATTGTCATGTAGTGGTGACTGCAGTCTGGCGAGCAGGGAAACAGTGAGGATGGCTTCCAAACGAAACTCTTTATGTGGGCTGACTTGCGCCCGCAATGAACTGAATGAACTCGGCGGTGGCGTAGCAAAAGGTGAACTCGGCGGCCGTCGAAATGAATGCCCGCCCCTCTCGGCCGTGCTCTTTTTAAAGCTGATAGCGAACTTTCTAGATGAAGTTTGGAAAGTTATTTAGAACATTCTGGAACAACGTAGAATCGGCTCCGCCTGGATGCGATTAATCGAGATAAATCTAGGGGCGTCTTGCATCACAAACGAAGCGACAAAGCGGCGTGCCGTCAGCTTTGAAGAAGGAATAATCGCTAAAGAGATTCGCCGCATTATCACTAAAACTCGTTCACAACTCAAGTCCCGGTGAAAGCTGCCGAGCGTGGTACTTGTTTCTGGTGGTCGTTTCTCTCTCGCGTCTACGACGGAAGAGCGACGCTCGTTCTTTCCAACCGAGCTCGCGTGAGTCTCGCTTTCAATTTGTCTCGCTTCGCTGCGTTCTTTACACAGCAGGCTGCAGTGTTCTGTCCGCCGGATGGGTCTTGCACGCGCGGCTGCTTTGTCGCACTGCACTGGGCCAAACTGCGGCGGGGCCACTTAAGCCCGTTGCTGAAGTAGTAACCCTTCCATTGTTGGCGGTGTAGTTAAGCGCATCCGCAGCGGACCATACTATGTCCCTGACGTCTGGCTTTCTCCTTAAAACTGCAATTAGGGTTTCCGCTGTGTTGCGTTTTTCTCCGGCGCTCTTTCAGTCGTAGGTTAGCGTCATTGAGGAAGGTGGGTTGGTGCAACTTTTGAAAAGACATGTCCAACAATTTCGCACAAAAATCTTTAAAATTGGAAAATTGTAAGATAGTTTTACGGAAATATTGAAGGTAAATTGGTAAATTGCCCTTACAAAAATGCTTCTTGAGACAGTGTTGAAGTTCTCATGAGCAGACTCAACACGCCATGTTGAATTTTTGTTGTGACCAGGATGGGCTAGTGTTGGTGAATTGTTGAGGCCGAGTTGAAACTCATTGGAAAAGTGGCCACTGTGCTAGAGTTGAGCATTCTCAATGAAATTTCTGCTTTGCGTTCATGTTGAATTCATGTTGGAATTACGGGAGTGAATCAACACGCCATTCTGAATCTTGGCTGGGGTAAAAAAGCAAAAAAATCCTGGGAATACATTCGTATTGCGCTAGATGGACCGACTACCAATGCAAGTTTCGGTGGTATATTCATATTTATTGCTGCAATTTCTCGTTAACGTGAAGCCGTCATCCCCTGTGACGTAGTGCTCCTCACATACGCACAAACACGTATGTACATCAATATATATACATACATATATACACCTTAGCCCTACACATCCATCAGATAAAGAGCATGGGACAGTACTGCTCACGAGGCTATAGAAAGAACTGACAGAGTTCATCTTACGATCTTAAGTGCAGCCTCGGCTTCGCCCTTATATAGTCCTACTCAGGGGTGTGCCGACCTGCGCAGGTTGTAGACTGCCGATCAGCAAAGTTATGTCAGTTACTACTGTTAATATTTATTTATTTTATGTGTAGTAGAAGTAACGAAGTTCATATGCAACGGTCTATTATTTGACGACCTTGATTCATTCATAAACAACTTAAATAAAGCATAAATAAGCGCCCTTTTTTATGAGAGCACATACGAATCATCCGAAGTAGGTATGCCTGAATGAGCATATTGCACTTTTTTCTTTGCAAGAAAATGACTTTGAGCGGTTTATGAGAGTTTTGACGGGTGTTGCGTGCGTTCTTAATATGTGTAATGTGATCAGGTTCTGTTTACCGATGCATGTCGAAATGATTTCATTTAGTTAGGCTTAGAAACGGCTGTCTTGAGATGATTCAACTTAAGTTCAACATAAATTGCTCAATAGTAAATCTCTTGACTACGCTCAACAAAAATTCCGTGTAGCAGGTGTTGTGTAGGCTCAACATACATTGAGTTCATGTGGGTTTCCAGTTGATTCAACAGGAGCTCAACAAGGCGTCAACTGAAGCTCAAAAGTCATTTTTGTAAGGGTGGTATTTGAGGAAAGGAAATGGCGCAGTATCTGTCTCACATATCTCGGCGGACATTTGAACCGCGCCGTAAGGCAAGGGAGGAAGGTAGGAGTGAAAGAAGAAAGAGAGAAAGAGGTGCCGTAGTGGAGGTCTCCGGCATAATTTCGACCACCCGGGGATCTTTAACGTGCACTGACATCGCGCAGCACACGGGCGCCTCTTGCGTTTCGCCTGCATCGAAACGCGGCCGCCGCGGTCGGGTTCGAAGCCGGGTACTGCGGCTCAATCTAGCAAAATCTTTCTTTTAAAGTGTTTCCATCGATCACACCGAGCAGTTAAGACTCGCATAGAGAACCAATGGGCAACGCTTTTGACGATAGCAGAAACATTAATAGAGAAAAAAGTCAAGATTGCCGTCGGGGGATCGGCGGATATATTGATTGTTATAGGGAAAACTGTCATTATGTGAAAAGATTGCTTGCATAAAAATGTTTCCCGTTCAAAAATGCTTTTGTCCAGAATTGCTGGCTATGAGGTCTCGTACAGCCATCCCCTGATCTTTCTGAGATTGCAGTTCAGCGGATAGGGAGTTGCACAATACTGCAGTGCGTGCGAAACGCGACTATTTAAGCCATCATTCACGCCTTCAGGACAGTTCGGCGGGGAGCGTAGTCGAATTTAAACTGTAAAAGGAAGTTGTGGCTCAGCAGAACCTAGGTCGCCTTCCAATGTCCAGCAAAGGTCCAGGCCAAACGTTCGGGCTGCGAGAGAGCTTCACGCCTCTGAATCGTCGTCGTCTTTCACCCACACAGTTACCCACAGTGAGCGAGCACGGCTGCTACACTACAAAATGTATGCTGTTCTTGATGGTTGCTATTTTGATGGCTCCTGTAGAGTTTGGGCTTAGTTCTCACGCTCAGTTAGAGTACAGGACCCAATGGCTAACAGGCTAACGACAGTTTGCCGTCCACCCTAACCGTCCGAAGTGCAGCTGCGTTTCCAATGCGTCCGCTCTACAGCAGCGTGGCTCCCGGCCGTTACTCCGATTGCCGTCTGGGCCAGTGCATGCGGCGCCGCTCGTTCCAGCGCAGAAGAAAAGGAGGGATGGGCTGTGGCAGGTGTTCGTAATCGGCGTCCGTAATGAGTGTCCGGCGCCCCCCGAAGCTCGCCCCAGCAACTGGGACAGGAACAACAATGGACGTCAAACCGACGACCCCTTCTTCCGAGAGGCTCCCCTACTGCCTTGTACGTTGCTCGCCGTTTTGCAACTGGACCGCGCACGAACCGGCAAGTGGCCATTCAACGCGGGGCGCTTGGCCATTTTGCCCGCTCGCGTTTATCGTCACTCTCCGGAGACCGCCAGGGCCTTGCTGGTAGGTGGGTGGGTGGTCGTTTTTTTTTTTCTTTTGTTGTTGTTGTTGTTTTCAAATCCGCGCTCTGTTCCTTGCCAGCCACATTCTACGTGGTTCCATTCGCCCAGCGCGCGCCGTTTTACGCTTGTTTCTAGAGCAGTCGACAGGAGTGTTGTATCGTGTTCTGCCCGATCTTGTGCAGAGGCCAGCTAACCCGTGCGAAATGGTATTGATCGTTGGCGCTTTTTTTTTTTGCTTATTTGTATGTGTGTTTGCTTCTTCATTTATTTCTAGTTCTACTTTTTCGCCCTTGTGCGGAGGCCAGGTAACGTGGCCGAAGTGGTATCGCTCGTTGACGCTTTTTTGTTGTTGATTTGTTTGTTTGCTTGTTCATTTATTTCTACTTCTTCTACCTTTTCGCCCTGGGGTATTAGGCGCGCAGTTTCACCGGCATGTCCGCTGCTCTCCAACTTCACTCCGAATGACTGCCTTTGAGCATCGCAATAAAACTGGATCAGAGCTTTCTCCTGGAGCGCATTATGCCTTCGTCTTTGTTATCTCTTTAATGGACATCAACGGGTGCGTGTTTCGAAATCACTTTTCGCACCGTCAAATGTCTCCCCATGCATTAAAAAAAAACGAATAAAGTAATAACGAAAGCGAAGTGGGTCTCTTGCGCACACAATAGCGCATAACCTCGCGCCATGACCAACTCTACACCCGAGTGACCCCCTGCCGTTGACGGTTTATGTTTTTCGCTTTGTTTTGCTTTTTTTTCAGCATTGCTTCCAACGGTTGGCCGCCTATACGTGGCCGCCTTTGGCGCACATATCTGTCGATCATTCGTCATAGGACACGCGTGGAGTGGGCCCGTCAAGCACCTCGGTGATTTTCGCCTCCAAGCGTGACAGAGAAATGAGTTTGGGTTCTCCGTTGTTCCGCTATAGTGCGTCCCTTTTTTCCGAAGCGAAATTCGCCGCTCTATATCAAGGGCGAGATTTTTCGGAGTCGCGCGTGCGTGTCTGCGCGCTCTGTTTATGGTTTCAAACCTGCGCTTTCTCGGCCGACCTCCGAAGAAGGGCCGAAAAGCGCGTTTTGAGCCGTGAAACAGAACGCGCTGGCACACGGGGCGCTTTTCTTCGGAGGCCAGTCAGAGAAAGCGCGGTGGTTCGTTCGATCTCGAGCTGACCCGCGATGCCTGGCGAACGTGGTCGTGCTGCCGACGCGGCGAAATAGAATTTCCGGGTCGACGACGCCCGGCGCGAAATCGCTCACCTCGACGTGGACCCGAGATTGCATTGTCACGAGCATACGCGCGCAGGAGTGGAGAGGAAATCGGAGCAGGGAATAGAATGGCGGCGAAATTCGTTCGGCTATGCGTTTCGGCGCGAAAAGTTTGCCTTCTACTTTTTCTTCTCATTGTTTCTTTTTTCCTTGACTGCGAAGAACTCTTAGCGCTACATTGGATGAGAAATAACTGAAATACTGACTCGTATACATGGCACAATTCTATGCCGAAACATATTCTGATCACTGTGTGCTGCAACAAGCACGTGCTAGAGGTACGTGCTAGAGGTTAGATGCGGATCTTAGGAGGTGCAGATGTTAGACGGAAAATTAAACGTAAAGCCTGGAAGAACGGAAAGCTGGGCAAGTTCGTTTGTGTTATCCGCCGTAAATGCGTGAAAAAGACGAAGCCAGAGTTTGTCGATGCACGTGTTAGCAAACCTTCATTATCACTGGTTAGCCGCGAAACTTCCTGTCTGGAGAACGTACTTTCTGAAGGAAGGATACGATTTAGTGATGAGGCATTGCTTCTTTTCGTTTTTTTTTTTGTTTCTGGATTGTTTGTTTCCTTGTTCTTGTGGATGGAAACGGTATGAATGTACGTGTGCTTAATAACTCACCAGATGAAAGTCAGCGCTCGTGTTCTCCTGCTTGTTCTGTCTTCTTCTGTTTCGTGTTGTTTACAATGGATAAAAGTGAAAAATCTCTGCAATCTCTGCTCAGTGGTCACGGCTCTCGGCTGCTGACCCGAAAGACGCGAGTTCCATCCCGGCCGCGGCGGCCAAATTTCGATGGAGGCGAAATTCTAGAGGCCCGTGTTCTGTGCGATGTCAGTGCTCGTTAAAGAACCCCAGGTGGTCGACATTTCCGGAGCCCTTCACTACGGCGTCCCTCATAGCCTGAGTCGCTTTGGGACTTTAAACTCCCATAAACCATAAACCATCAATGTGTACACTAGTTCGAGCTTCAGTATTTGTGTTCGTTGCTTCCTTAAGTCTTCGCTTACTCTACGACCTGAAGTAGTAGAACCACTGCCACGCCTCCACCATCCGTGGAGGCGTGGCAGTGGTTCGGCCAGCTACAATGGCCGAATAGGAATAGAACCCTCGCATTAACCTATTAGTCCACTTTCTATGGCATTCTCCGTTTCTGGCAAGGTGTAATCACGAAGGCAGGCTCGGTTATTTGGCTGTGACATTTTCTTTTCCGGTAATGAAGGAGAGGCGGAGTGCAATTCAGGTTAATACCGCGAAACGACTGCACTGACCTCGGCAGTGTTTTCCACGGAACACAGGCCACAACAATGCGCGCTTGCCTTTTCTCAAGCGTCGTTTCGAGAAGGGGAGCCCCGAACCGGCTCCCTAATACGCGCGCTGTGTTTCGCTTTGTATTCGACTGTGCTAAAGTGGGCTCGTGGTTTCGTACTTTTTCATCCAGTTTTCTGCCTCAAATCTTTTTTTTTTCTTTACGTGTAGACAGCAACAATGTAGTGAGCTTATTTTAATGTCCACAAACTCCAACTGCCGCAGACCCGGGTCACTGGCTCAGGCGAAGCAGCGGCCTTAGTTTGCTGAGGCAACGTTTACAGACGAAGACCAGTCCTCTTGTCGAAACGTCGGCTCAGCAAACTGAGGCTCCTCCCCCATAAGCCTTTTGTTCACTTTGTTTTGTGATGTCATTCGTTCAATAGGAAAACAAGCTTTGCATCACTTGCTCATTCAACCTCTGGCGGCACTAGTTAACATTGATAAGGAAGTCGTCGGGCCCCTCCATTTTAACGGGACACTGCAACCGAAGGAAGTTAGAACTTAACCGTAAAATCTAGTACGAACACAGGTGCCAGCAATGTGACCGTGCGCCAAGACTTTTATGTCACGGTGACCTCAGCGTACACTTATATCTCAGCTCCTATTAGTCGCTGTTCGGCTAACCTTCCTGATAAAAATGGTCCATAGACTGCAGACTTCTATAGACACCTTTAGCATACCGTATACCGTGTTACCGCTACCGTTACCGGAGTAGCGGGAGCCCGCCCACCGGCGGTGAGCAGGCGCTGATTGGCTCCGACGCTGCGGGCGCGAGCACAGCTGCCGGGTATGTGGCGCCATCTGGTGCCGTCAAGGCAATTTGCGCATGTGCATTGGCTGCGCTCAGGCTCCCGGTACTCCGGTACCGGTAAGGCTAACATGGTACACGGTATGCTAAAGGTGTCTATAGACTCTAGTGCCTTCCGATAGGCATTTCTTTTTGTCTAATCATAGCCTATGGAATGTTTATAAACAAAAGCGCACTGAAAGCGTATGCCCATAAATATATACAATGTTGAGAGATTCTCCATAGACTCTCTATATGCCCCGTCGCGGTGGCTCTGTGGTTACGGCGCTCGGCTGCTGACCCGAAAGACGCGGGTTCAATCCCGGCCGCGGCGGCCGAATTTCGATGGAGGCGAAATTCTAGAGGCCCGTGTGCTGTGCGATGTCAGTGCACGTTAAAGAACCCCAGGTGGCCCAAATTTCCGGAGCCCTTCACTACGGCGTTCCTCATAGCCTGAGTTGCTTTGGGACTCTCTATAAGTGTACGCCTGTAGATTTGACTCAGTGGTAACCTCAACAGTCATGCAGCCATTGCGGAATCAGGGTGTAGAAGAGTCCTATGTTATAACACTGGAAGACATCTATAACGACTGCACAGCTACCATAGTACTTCATAAAGTCAGAAATAAAATTCTAATAAGGAAAGGTGTCAGGCAGGGAGACACGATATAGCGAATGCTATCCACCGCCAGTTTACAGGAAGAGTTCCGAGGCCTGGATTGGGAACAGTTGAGTATAAGAGTTAATAGAGAATGCCTAAGTAATTAGCCATTCGCTGATGACATTACCTTGCTAAGTCACTCAAAACATGAGCTGCAAAGAATGATCAATGAATTGGACAGGCAGAGCAGAACGGTGGGTCTTAAAATTAACATGCAGAAGACCAAAGTAATTTTCAAGAGTCTCGCAAAGGCCCGGAACAGCAGTTCACAATTGGTAGCGAGGTGCTGGAAGTGGTAATGGAATATGTCTACTTAGGGCAGGTAGAGGCAGCTGGTTCGGATCATGAGAGGGAAATAAGTAGAAGAATAAGATTTTTCCTGGAACTATAAGGTGTAAGCAAAGGAAATTTTCTGCAGATTTCAATTAATGTCTTTTCCATGAATGGAGCTTAAATCAAGAGCATAAGTCAGTTTGTATTTTCATGACTAAAAGAAAACAATTCATGGGCGGGTATTTTATTGCGCCAAGAATGATAGAAAACATAACCAGTAAATTTTTCTCTGAAAGCTGATAATTTTAGTCCCAGTTGTGTAGAACAATTGTTTTTACTGCCTTGCAAGTTACCGAGACTGCATTCACTTGATTTTAAGAAAGAGGTAATCTTTACTTTAATTTTTTTTTCACTAATATACCTCTTTCTTGGTTGGTTTATTGGTTTATTGTGGTTTAACGTCCTGAAGCAACTCAGGCTGTCAGGGACGCCGTACTGAAGGGGTGCACTCACATCGGACAGTACACCGGCGTGTAGAATTTCGCCTTCATCGAAATTCGGCCAACGTGGGTTCGATCCCGGCCGTGGCGGTTGAATTTCAGTGGAGGCGAAATTCTAGAGGCCCGTGTGCTGTGCGATGTGAGTGCACGTTAAAGAACCGCAGGTGGTCGAAATTTCCGGGGCCCTTCAATGCGGCTTCTCTCATAGCCTTAGTCGCTTTGGGATGTTAAACCCCTATAAACGAATAAACCATCCAAGAAAGAGGTATATTAGTGAAAAAAAAATTAAAGTAAACAACACTATACCTAAAATTTTTATCTCGTTTTGAGCTCTAATACAAGCTGCGTCCATTATAAGGTTGCTAGCATATTTCATCACCATAGCTTTTATCACAACTACTTTATGGGTAATTTCCCAAAACCATCAACCTTAAATCTTCAGGTGCGCACAAAGTGGCCCCTTGCGGAGCTGAAAATCAAATTATTTGGCCTGGAGACTTTCCACCAGCGCTGTTCTCGTTCAAACGCAATAAGCTGACGACAAAAATATTTCGTCGCAAAACTCAGCTCCGTTTTTCGACTGGCTGCCTTTCCCGTAGCACACAGTCTATCCTCCGCTGGCAAGCGCACCATTCCTTCGCATGCCTCAGCACAGGGCCCCGCCGTTGCCAGGTAGGGTGGTGGTAGTGGAAGCGCACACACCTAACCCAGCGGGCGACGGGGCGGTGTATTTTCTCCTATAGCTTGAAAACAATAACTACAAAACAAAAGACATTCGGTGGCGTGCGCAGCGTCGGCACTTCGGCGACAACAAAGCTCCGCGTCGAGCTCCTTGTCGCCCTCGGAGATCTAGTAATCCTCGACACGGTGCGGCTGCTGCCGTTACTCCTATAGAAGCACGCGTACGGAACATGGACGGGAGGAAGCCGTTGGCAAACGCTGCATTATAGCTGGGAAGCAGCGGCGAGGAGCTCCGCGCGTCAAAGATTTATGTGTCCTCGGAATAATCTCATCGGGGGCCTCGCCAGCGCTCTGCACGGCTCTCCCTTCTGAAGTGCGTAACCTGTTTGGAGGTTTTTCTCGGAAAGCGGCGTGAAATCTGCTTCGCGCGAAGCGCATCTTCGGCAGGTATACGAGGAGGCCGCGCTAAGCGCATACACGGCGCAAACAGGTGCGGCTGAGTGGTGGAACCACGATGGCGCTAGTGGAAAGTGTTTGTTGAGGCTACGACCACTCGCTGCGTAGAAACATCGAGGCAGGGATGAGGGGTAGCCTTTGAGGTAGGAGTGGGTTCTAAGGGCCTCACGGAAAGGGTAGTTGAGTCCTGAGGAGTTGATAATGTTGTCTCGGTGTTTTCCTTTCTTACGCGCGGCAATTTCGACTGAAAGCGAAACTGGGAATTCCGAAGACACTTAAGCTCCGCCTTAAGGGTACGACGCGATAGGGTTAATGGGGCCCTTCAGCGCCCTTCAATCCTTTTTGCATATCACTTCGGAGACACCGACACTCCTCTTTATTTTATTTCATTTTATTTTGACTCCTTTTTCCAAGTTTTCTTCTTTACCACAAGACACACAAGGCTTCCCTTTAGCCAAGTTTAACAAATGTTTCTCGATGGTCAAAACTAAAAGGCCGGAGTTTTCACCACCGAAAAACATTTTTTAGATTTTCTATCATGTTTCTTCCACGTAGCGCCTACCTAGGTGCTGTGTAAATAGATCTGTTTGGTGTGTATACGCACACACACACACACACACACACACACACACACACACACACACACACACACACATATATATATATATATATATATATATATATATATATATATATATATATATATATATTCTTGTGTATACCCTGAGGAAGGACGGTCCTCCGTCCGAAACTGTCGGTATTAAATTAAGATAATTGCAAGGTTGTGACCCCTTCTTCTACAAGTCTTCCTGGCCCATTGAACGACAAGACCTCCTGCAACTACTATATATATATATATAATATATATCGTTTCTTTACATAACCATTTAGAATAAATGCCATGAAAGAAAAGTTTCACGGTGGTCAAGCGACATCGCGCCCAGCTGACGACCCAGGCTGCAGCGGTTCGAGTCCCGGTGCGACCCCATTTTTATTTGCAGCGCAGTTGATTTTCCTTCTTCAGAGGCACTACGCGATGGTGGTGGAATGACGTCAAGACCCTGTAGACCAATGAGGAACTGTGCGGTGACGTCATCAATGTCCTACTATGGGATCGCTGCGGGTTGTTTAATTACCCGCTCGAGGTCATGTGGTTGTGACGCCACGACCTTCTCGACCAACCCCTTTTTTCTTGACACGCCAACGCCAGCTGTGGCGATTTCTTAACGGTACCCTTAACGCTGCAGCGTTACACGGAACGTTTTTCAGCAGCAGCTTTATCAACAAGTCTCCAGCCTGGTTTGCGATGTCGTGGGCGACGGTAAGAGAATAAAGGGGGCGAAGCGCGGACGGGCTGCGTCTGGTCAAACTTCTCGGCACCAAGCAGTGTCTTTTGGTTCCTCTTCAGTCGACGAGCTCTGCTTTGTGACGCCATGCACAGAACAAAACTGATAAAATGAAGACGGACCGATTGACCTCCAGGTCGCAGAGTGAAATTCCGGCCGCGTTCCGATGGAGGCGAAAAGCGAAACATGCCCGCTGCGGTGATTCGATTTTCGTGCACGATAAAGAGATCCAGGGGGTCGAAATCAGTCCGGAGCCGACATTCCAGAGTTCAGCGCGAAGGATCGTGGGATGATCGTCTGCCACCGCTACTTCCGCTTCCCATTTTTCTCCCACTGCTTGTATGCTTGTTCGCAGTCGCTGGGTGGGTACATCGTTTATTAAGGCGAAAGCCTTTAATGGCTCATACTGTCGTCCGTTAGCAGAGGGTGTCACACGCGTTTAACTCGGGAACTGAAAAAGATAGAAGAAAACCAATGATTGCTTCAGATAGAGGAAGAAAAAATGAACCTAGAAGCCGAGTTTGATGACTGTATATTAGCTAGTTAATTAATTATAGGCAAAAATGTCGAAATTGCGTCGAAATAGCGCGGACGTCGATATAGCCACGGGAACAGTGTGACGTCACATACATCGGAAGTCGTCATGGCATAGTGTCCTCGGCTTTCCCCTCGCAACATTTTAGTTGCCAAAGTGTCCTCGCAATTTTTTGTACTAATTTATTTGTGCTGCAAAATAGTTGATTCTACTGCGTCACCGCAAGACCAACGCGACGTCGACTGTGCGCTGCTTAGTGATGTGTTCTTGGACGAAACGCGACCTGAAATGCAGCCAAAATAATAAAAAGCCTGAGAGGCTTAATTTCTATGAGCATGCCTTGCATTGCGCTGAGGCCCGCGAATCGCGTAGCCATGGCATGTATGGCTCGTTTGCAAAACAACTGGCTGCCTTTATTCATAATGTGAGGAAAATGTATCTATCGTTTACTCAACTTTACAGGTCTCAGTACGTCGCAGTGCGGCAAAATACGAACATGTAATGACTGATGCAATAAACGAATTCCAACGCACCTGAAACTAGCTGCAGCGCATATGCATCACCCCAATACACTTCGGGATTGTCGATTTCTGCGTTCACGTCATGCGCATATAGGCACCTCGCGTTGATCCTGCGATGATAGAGTAGAGTGAGCGGCGTCGGAGCACAAATAGGTGAATAAATGGTATACCAGCATGAAGCTGGCACTGTGACTGTGGCGGAACACGGCGACGGCGATGAAACAAGCAAATATTGAGACAGGTGGCAGTTAATGATTGGCCGCGAGAGAGCAACCTCGGTCGCACAAGTACCCGTAGGTGGCATCACCTGCCATCGCGGAGCAGTGGCGCATCGCTTAGCCAGGAGGGGTACGAGGACTCCCTGCCCTTATAAAAATGGTTTATAGAAAGTCTATAGACTTCTTGTAGACACTATTGCCTTCTTATAGATACTTCTCTTTCTCGATTCATACTCTATAGACTGTATATTGACAAAAGTCTACTAAAAGTGTATGACCATAAATCTATAGATTGTCTATAGACTGCCTAAAGGATCTGTATTGCCTGTTTACTATTCTCGGCCTCCGCGGAGGCTCAGTGGTTATGGTGCTCGGCTGCTGACCCGAAAGACGGTGGTTCAATCCCGGCCGCGGCGGTCGAATTTCGATGGAGACGAAATTCTATAGAGGCCCGTGTACTGTGCGATATCAGTGCACGTTAAAGAACCCCGGGTGGTCGAAATTTGCGGAGCCCTTCACTGCAGCTTCTCTCATAGCCTGAGTTGCTTGGGACGTTAAACCCTATAAACTAAACTGTTTACTATTCTCTAGGATTTTTCTATAAAGTCTTTATAGACAGAAGTCTATAGACATTCCATAGACTGTCTGAAAATATTTTATAAGGGTGGAATCTATGAATGTAAAAACGAGAATGATCAATTTTGCATATATGGGCATTAGGCATATGGGCATACGGTCGTCCGTTAACAAAGCGTGTCAAACGCGTTTAACTCGGGAACTAAAAAAGATAGGAGAAAACCAATGGTTGTTTCAGATGGAGGAGGAAAAAATGAACCTAGAAGGAAAGTTTGATGACTGTCGATTATAGGCAAACATCTCGAAATTGCGTCGAAATAGCGCGGACGTCGATATAGCCACGGGAACAAAGTGATGTCACATCCACCGGAAGTTGTCACGGCATAGTTAATATTGTCACAGAATGGTCAGAAAAATGTCGAATTAGTGTCAAATTAGATGGAGAAATGTGTAATTAAGAGTAATTAACTCTTAAGATTCCCGTAAGACGTATAATTTGCGTATCGATATAGCCATGGGAGCGGTGTGACGTCACATCCACCGGAAGTCGTCACGACATAGTGTCCTCGGCTTGCACCTCTCAACACTTTAGTTGCCAGTGTCCTCGAAACTTTTTCAGACAAATTGCGAATTTTCTTATTTCTTTTTTGAATTTGAGAATTACTTTTGTGTGTTATATGGAAAGAGTAGTCCTAGTTAGAAAACAAGAAAATAAACTGCGTTTGTCGCGCGTGATCATGGAGTTATCAGTAAATAAATCCTCCAGCTGTGTTCCATCTAATATACCTCACGACTGTACAGTGGCGGCCACTGAGGCGCCAGTGAATACGTGTCGCCGCTGGGCGAGGCTTTCATAAAAGGACTCAAATACTTGGGACAGTTGACGTTAGTCCCATAAGGTTTTTACATACAGGGTGTCTTATTTTAGACTTTACAGAATTCTTAAAATAGGATTTGTGAGTTGAAAGAGCGTTTTTTTGTTTTTTGTTTTTTTTTTGGGGGGGGGTGAGGGCATAGCATTTTCAGTCTTGTAATACATCAGAATACAGCTAAGACGCGCAAACTAGCAGGCTAGTTAAGTAATGTTGAATAGTTGGCTTTTTAATTATTACTGTTAGGTTTCTTAATTACTGAGATGCGTGCAGCACACGGTAAGTAATATCCATATCAGTTTTTAGAATTTTGAAAACACTGCTACCGTCGGCGCTGTGTCCCAACAAATTCTCGCTACATCGCGCCAAAATGCACGCGCTTTCGAGAAGTTTGGTTTGGTTTATTGGTTTATTGGGATTTAACGTCCCAAAGCAACTCAGGCTATGAGGGGACGCCGTAGTGAAGGGCTCCGGAAATTTCGACCACCTGGGGTTCTTTAAAGGCCCACTGCCCAGGGTCCGGACATTTTTGAAAAACAAGCCCACTGCATAGATGAGGCATCGAAGATAACCTCCGCAAAATACTAGAGCCATGCGCGCCCCGAAAAGCTGCGAAAATTCAAATCAAAGCCCGCTCGTTCTTTCCTTCAACAAAAACGGGCCCGGCCCACTACTCTGAACCCCGCTGACGTCAAGGGGGGCTACTTTCGCTAAAGGCACTCCATTGGTGCATCGTTCTGACGGGAGAAGGTTGGGCGTAGCCTTGGCGTCGCGTCGTCTGCACAAGGCTTTCCGCAGCGCCTTCTGTTCTGGCTCATGCCTACAAACCCGCATGAAGGAACAAAAAAAAAAACTGCGGAGGGAGCGTGCGGCGACAGCCTTGAACCCTAGCCATAAAAAGTAAAAAATAGTAAAACTGAGGGAGTTGGTTCGCCCCCCCCCCCCCCTCCCCCCGCCGTGATCACCTCACGAGACGCTCTGCGTACGCGCTCCCCTCTCAGATTGTTTTCTTCTATGCAAGCCCTCCAAAACAAGGTTTTAATTACTAGTGCAGCAGAGCCTTTCCCTCGCTCGCCCACTTGACCGCTCCGCGCACACACCGCTTATCTTTCGTGCATCTTGCGTACGCCTTGACTCCAATGAATGACATATGCTTTGGAGCGGAGAAAAGACACAAACACACAGAACACAAACACGCATGGAGAAAAGCAAACGGGCGGTTGCCGGGTCCGCGCTTCGCCGTGTGTTTCGAACACAACCGACTTCCGCCCCTCCGCTCGTGAAACGGTGGGGAGGCCTAAAAGAAAATGAAAAGGTGGCTCGTTAACTGGGAATGACAAACAGATGTATGAAAGGATGCGCTCGCTAACAAGTCCAGGTGGTCGAGCCGATCGCGCCTCTCGATCGTTCAGTGTGAGGAGAAAATGCAAAAACCAAGAAAAGAATTCTATTGAAGGCGGGGCCATGACGTCGCCCTGTGACGCACTCCACAGACACCACGCCTCCGGCTTACACCGGAGAAAGAAGGGGTGATTTTGCCTTGCCGAGCCTACTCGACGAGGAGCGGGAGAGAAAAATTTCGAGGAGGGAATGGAAGGAGAGGAGGCTCGCTGCCCACCCCATAATCCCAAACACTCTCTACCTCACTTTGAGCGAGCCTCCTCTCCTTCCATTCCCTTAAAGGGCCCCTGCCCACCCCATAATCCCAAACACTCTCTACCTCACTTTGAGCGAGCCTCCTCTCCTTCCATTCCCTCCTCGAAATTTTTCTATCCCGCTCCTCGTCGAGTAGGCTCGGCAAGGCAAAATCACCCCTTCCTTCTCCGGTGTAAGCCGGAGGCGTGGTGTCTGTGGAGTGCGTCACAGGGCGACGTCATGGCCCCGCCTTCAATAGAATTCTTTTCTTAGTTTTTGCATTTTCTCCGCACACTGAACGATCGAGAGGCACGATCGGCTCGACCACCTGGACTTGTTAGCGAGCGCATCCTTTCATACATCTGTTTGTCATTCCCAGTTAACGAGCCACCTTTTCATTTTCTTTTAGGCCTCCCCACCGTTTCACGAGCGGAGGGGCGGAAGTCGGTTGTGTTCGAAACACACGGCGAAGCGCGGACCCGGCAACCGCCCGTTTGCTTTTCTCCATGCGTGTTTGTGTTCTGTGTGTTTGTGTCTTTTCTCCGCTCCAAAGCATATGTCATTCATTGGAGTCAAGGCGTACGCAAGATGCACGAAAGATAAGCGGTGTGTGTGCGGAGCGGTCAAGTGGGCGAGCGAGGGAAAGGCTCTGCTGCACTAGTAATTAAAACCTTGTTTTGGAGGGCTTGCATAGAAGAAAAAAAATCTGAGAAGGGAGCCCGTACGCAGAGCGTCTCGTGAGGTGATCACGGCGGGGGGAGGGGGGGGGGGGCGAACCAACTCCCTCAGTTTTACTATTTTTTACTTTTTATGGCTAGGGTTCAAGGCTGTCGCCGCACGCTCCCTCCGCAGTTTTTTTTTTTTTCCTTCATGCGGGTTTGTAGGCATGAGCCAGAACAGAAGGCGCTGCGGAAAGCCTTGTGCAGACGACGCGACGCCAAGGCTACGCCCAACCTTCTCCCGTCAGAACGATGCACCAATGGAGTGCCTTTAGCGAAAGTAGCCCCCCTTGACGTCAGCGGGGTTCAGAGTAGTGGGCCGGGCCCGTTTTTGTTGAAGGAAAGAACGAGCGGGCTTTGATTTGAATTTTCGCAGCTTTTCGGGGCGCGCATGGCTCTAGTATTTTGCGGAGGTTATCTTCGATGCCTCATCTATGCAGTGGGCTTGTTTTTCAAAAATGTCCGGACCCTGGGCAGTGGCCCTTTAACGTGCACTGACATCGCACAGTACACGGGCCTGCAGGCAAAGTAACCTCTCCAGTGCACGTAATTCGCCGAAATAGCCAAAATTTGTTAGGCCACATCGTCGAGGGTAAACGCGTTTTCGAAATTTTAAAAACTGACATGGATATTACTTACGGTGGGCTGCACGCCTCTCAGTAATTAAGGAGCCTGACAGTAATAATTAAAAAGCTTACTATTCAACATATCGGAGGCTTTTCACATTCACTCATTAGGCAGCTCATGTGTAAGCCTACCATCGCTGGCTCTATTCCCACAGGAGATCGCTTTTCTTAATCAGTGATGATATCCCGAATGTATGCTATGTCATGTTTGCACCGCATTTTTCTTTTATTCCCTTCTATGCTTTATATTGCCGTCCTCTTTCGCAATAAACCATTCGGTTGTTAGTCCAGCGCATGTGTCTGTCTCTTCTTCCGTCCCGTCTGTCAGCGCTGTTTCGTCGTGCCATTCAAAATGAACCAACCAGCCTGACGCAGCCCTCTCCTTGGATTACTTAACCAGCCTGCTAGTTTGCGCGTCTTAGCTACATTCTGATCTACTCCACCGCTGAATATGCTATGCCGTAAAAAGCACTCTTCCAACCCACAAAGCCTATATTTAAAAACTGTGTAGTCTTAGATGAAACTCCCTGCACAGCGCTCTCTATAGCACCCGTATACGCAAGGTTCTTATTATATCCGGCTACGCGCCGGGGATTAGCTAGTAGTGCCGGCAAGAAATACTCCCCCTGAGCTTCTGCAGGTTCCAGAAGCAAAATGAAGAAACTGTAGGAGAAAAAAAAAATAACGCCAAGATAACGTCAAAATGGGAGCGAATCGTTACGCAAGAGGCAGCACGGTTTTCATTTCCTCGTCGAAAGCGAAGAGTCTTCCAAGCGCGCTGTAGCAGCGCGCGACCGGGCGTGTTTTATTGCGCCGCCAGCCTTCTCTAAAGCGAGGCTGGAGCGTCGTCAGCCTCCTTGCTTTGCATCGTCTGCTCCGTATCGGTTGCTCGCCTGCTTAGCCGTCTGCTGCCTCGTATATCCGTCTGCTCGACGCCGCTTTGGCCGTCTGCTCCCGCGGCGTCCTTCTCGTCTGGCGCAGCTTCGGCAACGGCAGATTCCAACGGCGGCACGGAATACGCCGCGGGGCGTCAAAACGCAGCAGGAAACGATCTAAATGACAGTTTTTATCCCGTCACGTGCGATGCGCCGCAGTTGCCGCAGCGGGCACGGGTCCGCCCCAAGCGTAAAGAAACTTCTTGCTTACATAACCGCCGTTGCCCGCGATGCATGTGCGAGGGGAAGGGAGTGAGGGCGGGGATCGTGACGAGAGGTGGCGAGAGGCTGCGGCGCAAGAAGCAAAAAGAAAACATTAGCCCCCTTCTTTCCTTCTCGGCATCTTAGCGAGGCGAGAAGGGTGCGTATGCCGTTCCGAGGTCCCGGAGCGAGTACTACAGTAGTAGGCAGCAGCCTTCCGATGCGGCTGTGTCCGCGCGGTAGCGAGGCGCGCGCAAGTGTGTGGCTGTGGCTGCGAGCGTGACTGTGTCCTCGCGCCGGCGAATAGAGCGGCGGCATCTGCGCTTGTCGTTTGTGAACGCCGCTGTAGAATCCCTCGCCTCCTGTGTGGAGGTGACACTGTCGAGAGATTGCCGCGCCCAGGGTGTCGTCGGAAACGGCGGCATTGCGACGACGCTCGCCACATGTAGCGCGCGGCGGCGACGACCTTAACCTTCCTTTCGGATGCGTCTATCGTCGCACGCGTCCGATTTGTCGCCGCTACGAAGCTGTCACCGTCGACGTCGTCTGCTACTGCTCTGCCGTGTGACGACGCCCGCTCGGAAGTGACGTCATCGCTCTCGAGCGCCCTGCACGTCTCGCGAGTTGTCGTCTGCACGCCATCGCGCGTGTCGTCGTCTGCGCTCACGCCTTGGCGCGGGCGCCTTCGAAGACGAGACCGAACGAAGTGACCGACGCCGAACAGCGACAGCGGCTGTCATCGCGTTCTCTCCCGTGTGATGGATCGTAGAGAGCCGCTTCTTCATTCAATTTCTCGGTCACGTACCGAGCGGTTGCACCGCAGTGCGAAGACGACGACGCTCTCCGTCTGTTTCTTTCTGCTGCAGCGAGACATCTCGAATGCCGGTGCTCCTATCAGCGCGTGTTTGTGCCAGCTGTGACCGCCGAGCGTGTTTGCAAACACCTGCTGGATTTCTCTTCCAAAGGTGGCGCGTTGTGTCGGCTACCCGTTATTCCCGAGAAGTGTGACGTGTTTCCGGTCGTGAGTGCATCGCCTGCGCCCGCTGGCTCATGGTTTTCGTCTGCCCCTGAAAGTAACGGAAGGGCGCGCGCGTTTTTCCGATCGGAAGCGAAACCAACCCGGGCGCCGAAACCGGCGCCGCCGACTTCCGTGTCGACTGTTGTGTTCGCCCAACGTGAATTCGTCGTTGGATGTTCGTCTATCGCTCTGCTGACGTCAGGCTTCGAGCTGACGGCGTCGGGGCGCCAATTTTAGTTGCCCTATTCCGGACGACATCTGTGCTGGGTGACTTACTTTCTTCGTCAGTGTAAAGCGCCGAGCCGGCACGACAAACATGGCCACGGTCGTGCAAAGGAGACAGATCAGAAGGCCTACGGGTGAGCTTCTAGTTCGCTATCAAATTTTTTTGTAGCTTCGCTTGAACTCACACACCTGAGCGAGCAAACGCGTGCGATGATGGCGTAGTAAATTTGTTTCGACTTAGGATGATTCGTTTGATTTCACAAACAAGCTCTGATGTCGGCGTGCGTGTCAAGCGACAAGATCGACACGGTATAGTGTCACGGTAAATTTGTCTAGGCGGAAGATAATGTCCGCTCACCAGACTTTATGAAGGTAGATCTGCGGTCCTTTTTTATTATTATTTTCTTTGACCGGTTGGTTTAGATTATGGCGCCATGCTGTCATAAGTGTAGACACATATAGCTGAAGCTGATGCTACTGATACGGTGTAATTTATTATTTCGTTACCTACTAAGGTTCGCAATAATACGTTTGACCTATGACCTATGTATGGGATGTCATTTGTAGAGCGGAGCCTCGTTTGACTCGAGTAAACACCCGAGTCGAGCCTCCGAATAGTCAATCCTCACCTCGGGGGCACATTCTATAATATGGCCAAATAAATACTGCTACTACTACTACTACTACTACTACTACCGAACCGATAACGATCATTGCGACGGTCCGTCAGGCGGATGCGGTAGTCAAAGAAAGCAGCAAACATTTCGGAGAAAATATAATCACGGATATCATTTGCTTTTCGGCGTCTCCTAACAGCATTACGCTCGGAGCACGGTTTCTTTCATCGTAACTCTTAATCCTTCCACATTCATGACAGTTTAGATAATGACACTTCTGGTTTACGATATGGCCCGTCGCACGTCCACAATTTATTACGATGCAGCTGCCACCGAGCTGCGACTGTCCCGAGATAAACCGCCTCGACGCAAAGCACCCATTCTTTACTGCAGCGGTGCCTGTAGCGCTCGTTGCGGCGGAGACGCTCAGTGATAAAATACTCTCACCGGAGCGCGCTTGACACAATTCTGGGGCACTGGTGTAATGCTCGCAATAAAAACTGCACGACGATTAATTGCAACAAAATCTCTCACGACGTTATTTTATGACGGGCCCCGGCGTCTCATTCGAAGCCGAGGTTTCAGGGCGCTTCGAAGAACCCTCGCCGTTATTCTAAAGAGGACTCTTCGGGAAAAAAGAAAAAATTAAAAATGAGCAGGAAAACGTGCTGTTTCCTGCTCGCTTTACGAGTAGCAGTTAGCGCTCGGCAGTCGCACCGTGATCTCAATTGCCTTCACCGTGTATACGCACATTTTCCGCGCCTCCGCGCGCACAGCGATTCGCAGGCTGGCTTCAAATGCGAAAGGTAATAAATATATAAATAAATAGCGCTGAGAAAAAAGCGCAGCGTACGTGCGCTCGCCCCCCTCGCTTTCGTCGGCACCTGTTCGCCCTCTGGAAATAGACGGAGCGAGAGAACAATGCATTTGTTCACGGAACTGATGGCGCCGACATCGCGCGATGCTGCAGGGAGGGGGGGGGGGGGGGGGGGGGGGGGGGGGGGCTGTACTGTCTTCCTTTGTGTCGCTTTTTACGTCTGACATTTCGATCAGTGAGGAATGCGTTGTTTAGTGCAGTTCTGCTTGTGTTTATCGCTCACGTTGGTTTTACCTGTAAATCGCTCGATTGTTTCATCTTCCTATATACCTTCAGCCTAACCCGCTCGCGTGTGTAGGGTCGCTGTTTCTGACAAGTGTCCTCCCCGTGTTCCTATCCCGATCTCTCCTCCACTGACGTCTGTTTCTACCGCGGCGGCTGAATTTCTTTGGAGGCGAGATTCTAGAGGCCCGTGTGCTGTGCGATGTCAGTGCATGTGAAAGAACCCCAGGTGGTCGAAGTTATTCCGGAGCCCTCCACTACGGCGTCCCTCATAGCCTGAGTCGCTGTGGGACGTCGAACCCCCGTAAACCAAACCAAAGATCTCTCTCCACCATGCAGCTCTCTGCACATCCCCTCTGTCCTCTTCCCTGTCATATATGAACACCCGTTTTCAAACGTGCCCTTCTTCCCAGGTGGTCGAAATTATACCGGAGCCCTCCACTGCGGCACCTGTTACTCTCGTTCTTTTTCACCCCCAAATTCCTCCCTTCCCTGAACGCGAGGTTGTGGTGTCCACCGAGATGTGAGACAGTCACTGCGTCTTTCATTTCCCGATAACCAATCATTTCCCCCTCACGACGTGACCAAACCGACGGAGTCTCGACTTCCGTGTAGCATCACTCGAAGCTCTGATTGGCGCCTTAATCCTTTGCCTTCTATGGCCCTTTCGTACTCGATCCTTCCTGGTCATTCCGCGCGTCCCTCTAAGCTTAATCCGGAGCCCTCCACTGCGGCGCCCCTCGTAGCCCATGTGCCACTTCGAAGCGTTAATACTCATAGTTTACTATTTACTTCCATCCCGCCTTGCGTTATTTTTTCGTGAACCTAAATTACGATAGCATGCTGCGTTCGTCACACTGGCTGTCTGCTCGTGGAGAGAAACAGTTAAGTATACAGCTCGTCATCGTCAACACGGTCATAATCGACTAGGCTACGTTCGGCGCTAGTCAAAGACCTTTCCAGATAATCTGCAGTACGGCGCAGGTCGCGGTTACCGTGTGCTAGTAAACTTCCATATCTCATTGCTTTACCTAGGTAATCCTCGATCCCCGGCCGATTACGTTTTCTTACTGTGATTATGATTATGACTATGACTGTGACTGTTTGCTTCTAATGGATCAAGGGCAAACACTGTCATGGCTAGAGCGTTTGAGGTCTGTTAGAGAGGAAGCAGCGGGGTTGAACGACCCTCTTTCCCGAACATTTCATCGCGGGCAAGCCGAGCTCTGTAGTCGAGGAGGGAACCCGCCAAATAGAAAGTCGGTGGTTACTTCGCGGAACTGGGATTCGAACCTCGTGCCTCGTACCTTCCAGTATACGCAGCAGATGCTCAAACCACTAGACTAGCATCACGAGAGAGGGAGTACGAGAGAGGGAGAAGGAGAAAGCATTTACTGGAACGACATGCATGTGGGAGGTGTTGGTGACCGACGGTACTATTCCAGGCTGGACACAACTCGTAACGTCCAGTGAGCGACTCAGCAAAGACGAATAACCTGCGAGAACAGCCTCTGCCATGAAACATCATTTGTTCACTTCCTTCTGCGTAGATTTTCTTTCTCACTGCCTTCACATATGACGACGCTTTGCGCACGGCACCACGGGCGGCGTGTCACGCTGACACATGGCCGCGCTCATTCAACGTGAGACACGCTTGAGCCCGCAGCTGCTGGTTTCGTGTCTATGCACGCGCGCTCCAAATGCGCGCGTCTTGTTGTTTTCTTCGTGTTATCCGCGTTTCCCGTTAGCTTAATTACGACACCAGACGACCGCCTCCGTCGCCGCGACCTCTCGCAATCTACCACCAGCCTCGAGTTTGCTATCTACACTTTCTCCTTTTTTTTACTATGTCTTACATCTTGGTTTTTTTTTTTGCTTTTTTTTCGCTTTCAAAGCCGTGTTCTCGACCAGAGCCACTCTCTCCCCCTGTTGTGGCGAGAGGCAATTGCAGTACCAGGCGAGCCTTATCTGTCAGCTCCTGTGTGCGAAGACGCATAAATATCCGAGGAGGCGTCAACGGTCGTCGCGCGGTGCGACTTCCGCCGACGACCTCTTTCTCGCGACATGTCTGCCGCCTGCCCACGCACGTGGTCCCGTTCTCTCTCGACGTTTTACTGCGTGTCCGTCTCTGTAATCGCAGACAGTGTAAAGCAAGTCGCCTTACAAGACACGCACAGTCGGGCCTTCACCCGCCCCACGCAAACAGGCGCGAGTTGGAGAAAAAACGGAAGGGGTCGCTTTCCTTGCGAAAGGGTTTTTTTTTTTTTGCTATTTGTTGGAACTCTTAGCACGTGCTAGCAATATATTCACACTGGTAGGAACTCCTGTCAGGTCCAATGATGGTTTCCAACGCAGCGCACCAGAGATGTATTGTGCACTTGGCCCAGGACCGACGGGCACAAGACTGCTATGGCTTGTGTATGTTTTTTTTTTCTTTTGTCAGAGCGGGTTATGCGGAATAACTGCAGTGTCGGGTACGCCGCGTTCAACAGAACTTAGATGAATAGCGACAGTTTGCCGTAACAGCCAATATATGTGCTCGTCGGGCTGTATAGGCTGCAAGGAGGAAATGTGCGGTTCGCCTTATCCACTCTCTCGCGCAGTTGAAGATCATAACTACGCTGGTTGTTGACATGCAGGAGTTCATTGCACTTCCTTCTTAATGTCGTTTTGCTCTGTTTGCATGTGCCTACGCTTAGCTGCCGGCGCTGAATGCGGACCCAGCGAAGGGCATAAACAACATGTAGACAGACTAACGTCTTGGTATCAGACGGCTAGAACTATCCGGCAGTGTGCAAAATGCTTTGCCGCAAGCTCTTTTTGAGAATGATCAGGGAGGTGTATGCGGCTCCTATTCTGCGGAACTAATGCTTGAAGCACTTGGAAGCAGGGGTGGATTTCAGCAAACAATTTTTTTGTAAAAAAATGGTGACCCCCCCACCCCCCCCCCCCCCGCCCCCCGCCCCGCCTTAGAAAGGTTAGAAAGGCTGAGTCAAAAGCTCTGGAAAGGCTGCTTGATTGCATGTAATTTTCCAGGTTTAGTACCAATTCGTGACACGCTGTAAAACTACGTTGTATGCCGTATACAACGTAAAGGAACGGCACAACGATGAGCCATACTCTCTGAACAAAAAGGAGTAAAAACAGAGTACTATGTCTTCTAGAGCACACCCTTTTATGAAAGGCAGTGTGCTAGAGGACAACTTACTCCCATTTTTACTCCCACATGGGCGTATTCGTGTGTAGAGTGTATCCGTCCCAGTGTGGTGTGCACCTCGCTAACCTATCAAGCAGTGAACTGAGCAGCAGTGATCTATAGTCTTTCGCTCTATTTAGCCAGGTGCATCAAAATTCAAGCGCCTTATTACGGTTCCGTCTTGTGATTCGATTTTTGTTAGGGCAACAACAAGCGAAGCTTCAACAACGGCATAGTTCCGTATCGAAAGAGGAACAACAATGCGTGGTGGTCACGAATGTGGGCGGAGCTTCAGTGCAGCGTCCGGCCGTAGTGATCTCTCAGTTTAACCTAGTTGATGTGTTACTACTAAAACACGCGCAGGTTTTGAGCACCTTTTTTCCCGAGTTTTGGAGCTGTGTGCTGCGGGAAAATAGCATCAAATCTTGCAGCAGTTGAATTGCGGCGGGAAGGGAGCTAGTGCTTTCATAGTTCGTGCGACAGCTATGCGACAGCGCTGGAGCGCTAGGATTACCCGTGAGAACCGCTACTCGCATTAAAATTTTGCATCTTTTGCTGCGCGTGCCAAAGTACGAGCGTCCTCGCTGCATATGCCGTGGCCCTGAACTGCAGTTGTGCAACGATCGTATACTGTCGCTTTCGAGCTTATGCCTTCCGCTGCCGTACACCTCCCAAGTCACTGGTCAAAGCGCTTTGTTGCGTTAGTTTACAATACAATACAATGCAATGCAATACAATACAATACAATACAATACAATACAATAGAACTTTATTTACATCACTGTGCATGACGTAGAAAAAGCTGCCAGAAGCCAGCTTGACAGGGCCGCAGGACCCCTTCATTGGCAGTACTCACTGGAGATTAACATAGACAGCACCTAAGTCGCAATGAAAGAAATCAAAGGTACTATCGCGCTCAATATGAGTTGCAACGCGCGGTCATCGACTGGGGCTCGTTCCGTGGTGTGCCTCCTCCAAACAGTCGCTCGGAATTCTGGGAGAAACTTTTTCCTGAGCGGGGGTGCTGTTGTTTCCTGGAACAGCAGTTTCTCCCAGAATTCCGAGCGACTGTTTGGAGGAGGCACACCACGGAACGAGCCCCGGTCGATGACCGCGCGTTGCAACTCATATTGAGCGCGATAGTACAGTGCACGGAATAATACGAGGTTCATACGTGATAATAATGGCATTACATATGACTACATTTCACGCGCAATTCGAACAAAAGTAGAAATTTTAAAATAGAAAAAAAGAACAAAGATGTGTGCTACAATTTGAAAAACTCGCGCAACGTCTTTAGTGTAATGTTTTCAATTCGTACGTTTCGAGCTGCTAAACTGTTTAGTAGCCAGTTGGTACTGGCTTCCTTAGTCACCCTTTAATTGCTTTGGTTTATGAGGTTTAACGTCCCAAAGCGACTCAGGCTATGAGGGACGCCGTAGTGAAGGGCTCCGGATAATTTCGACCACCTGGGGTTCTGTAACGTGCACTGACATCGCACAGTACACGGGCCTCTGGAATTTCGCCTCCATCGAAATTCGGCCGCCGTAGCCGGGATCGAACCCGCGTACTTCGGGCCAGCAGCCGAGTGCCATAACCACTGAGCCACCGCGGCGGGACCACCCTCTAACTTAGCGGCTTGCTCCTCCAAGAACGATACTTTCTACTTCGTGTGTGAGAAGCTCCTCCTCTGCACTGTGCACCGTCTCGACAACGCAACTACACTGCGCGCCCCGTCTCTACGTAACAAAAGAATGAAGAGAACGGCATCCACCGTGCCGCATGGCTTGTTCCGCTAATGAGCCTTCGCGAGGCGGGCGTCTGCGGCCGCTTTTCCGGCAGGTGGTCGGTCGGCCCACGAGCACTGAGTCGTGGGAAGCACGCATCTTAAATAAGCTATCGATTTCGTCGCAGGAAACGTACCTCGCGCCCCCATCCCGCCAAGCGTTCCCGAGGGAGCATAGTGTATATAGCGTTCTGAAGAGCTTGTACGTGCGACTTGTCTGCAATGAGGTCCCTGACATTTCTCAAAATGGGGGGGGGGGGGGGAAGGGGAGCGGGGCAGAAAATATTTTCTACTGATTACTGATGCGCGCGCTGTATGATTAAACGAAAGGAAAACTCTCAAAACTGTTCTCAGGTGAGAACATAATAAACTGCATGTTTGAATAAGCGAATCCGTGCGATTTTTTTCTGTCTTTTTTATTTTTACTTTTCTGTTTCTAGTTATTAGCGTTCTTGCATGCTTTGATGCTCAGCGTCGGACGTGCGAATAAATTTCTTAATTTTCGTCATTGTGGTGGTGAAAATTTAAGTGCGATAGGCGGTTATTGCACACTGGAGATCACTGTTTCTTTTTGACTACTTTAGGCAGAAACCGCCGTAGCTTTTCAGTGTGAATACTCAGCGAGAGGCACAAGAACAAACAGCACACAAAACGGACGAGACACCCGCGGGCGCTGTGTGCTATGTGTGTGCCTCACACTTTTGGCGCAGTGTTCGTCCTTGTGCCTGCCGCTGTGTATTCACAGTGCAGTACCGACTAGCCCGTCAACTCGTTCTTGTGTCTTCGTAGCACGACTGCACCGGGGAGAGAAAGTCATTTCAGATGTACTGGTAGGACGGCTTGGATTCACTGGGCAACGAAATAACATTCTTTCCCTTCGGGTTAAACGATTATTCGCGAACGCCGCAGCTTTTCCGCGCAAGTTCGCTTAAACATCTCGGTAACTAAATTAAATGTTTCAGAGGATAAAGCGCTAAAATGACAGCACAGAGAAGAAGGAGCGACTCAGCAACGTGTTTACTGCAGATTAAATGCCTGATACATGTTTATCAACTCCCGGTGTATGTAAGCTAATTCAAGGGAGCGCGACCGGTGAGAGACTGAATTCTCGAAGGGATATTTTCCAGTAGCCTGGAAAGCGACGGTAATGCAAAATCCTCTTGTTCTGGAATATTTTTACATTCCAGATTACACGGCTACCTCTTGGAAAGGTAACACAATGTCGCTTCAAAGCGAGCAGAAAGAACCTTACGCGGGGATCTAGAGCGATGCGCATGGCCCTCCGCGGTAACCCCCTGTCGCCCATCAACGCGTAAATCCTGCCCAGGCACTTCTCTTTTTGGGAGACGGCGAAATTGCTACCTCGGGGGAACCGAGGGGAAACGCCGGATACATGCCTCGGCGGCGATTAAATGGCGCCTGAAATGGCGTCGCCAACAACAAGAGATGCCTTCTTCACTGCGGGCCAGACTCTGTCTCGAGGATGCGGGACCACCCTTTCACTCGAATATGCGAACCGGTGAACGATATCGATCGCGATCTCAAGCCCGGTTGCGGAGTGGCTTAATGGCGTCTCGTGACCCTGTCGTCTTGAGGTCGCTGCGCAGATCGGAGAGCCCCCGTAACGCACGCCAAGGCGTTGAGTTCTCTCTCGTCTATTAGCGCGTGTTTTTCCCTCGTGTTTCCTCTATCTGTTTTCCTTTTTTTTAATGGAAACTTTATCGCGAAAATAGGTGATACACACAAACGCTGTTTGGACCGATAGCTACAAAGCTAGTGCCCGGTCCGATACAAAAAGTACTTGCAGTTCAGCCACAGAGTGCGGGAGACTAAAGAGGGAATCATGATACAATATCAAAATAGTGCAGGTTACAAAAAAAAACGCAGTAAAAAACCCAAGAATAAGATAGGAGACTGCCAGAAGAATACAAAAAATACAAAATACAAAAAACGCAAAAGTAAGAAAAGAATACACTGAATACAAGAAAAAAAAAACATACCGAAACCAAGCTCCAAGAAAAATCAGTTGTCAAGAATTCACAAAACAAGAGTTTCAGGCAAAATTTGATTAGACTTTTAATGCAGTTTACAAGTCATTTTAAAGTTTGTGGCTACTTTTACCTCGATGGGCAATCCGTTCCATATTTTTGCTCCATTATGAACTCTATCCGGCGTTAACCATATACATTGCTACATTTTGGAAGGTTAAATATACAATTGGATGTTTGTTTGCGTGGAGGCCCTTTGAATTCCCGGGGTTCGGCGTGTACCCTGTACACCTCTCAATATAGGTCCCGAAAGGCCACCGACGAAGCGACAGAATGACGAATGAGTCCAGGCTTCGCGCTCGCTATTGGGGTGTATGGAAGCATGGGAACCAAGATGTCAAGACCGCGCTGCCTTGAATGTTAAGAGGGAGAAAGGTTGTTGACATTCGCTAGGGTCCTCCAACACACAAGCAATTAAGAAACGATGACGCGCACGCCGCGCCGTCACGTGTCGTGCGATTTTCTCGTCTAAGTAAGCGAAGAGCGAGACGGCGCCTGCGGCTGGAAAAAGTTCGTTTCTTTTCTTTGTTTTTATCCTTTTAGTTGTTATTATCTTGTTGTTACATTTTCTTTCCGGTTATTTCTCCTTTTGTTATCAGTGGAGGCGCGTATATGTAGCTGTGTAGTTTATGTGTAGTACGTCCATGGCTGCCGCCCGTGCCTCCTCTCCCAGATGGGTGTGTAGGGTCTCGAGCAGCAGGCGTCTCGGCTTTGAGTAATGGCGCATGGCGGCCTTTCGTTTTCTCCGCTCTTTCACGGTTGACCCGGCACGGGGTGGTCGTGACCTTGACTCTCCGCCGCCGCCGCCGAGTCAGGTAGTCTCTGACGTTGCTTCCCGCCCTCTGCGGAGACTCCGGCGGCCGTGCGACGGTTGGATGCTTGCCGTCTTCCCTTTCGGTTTCGGCCATAGGGTTTCTTTGTTGTTTCGTTTCTTCGTCTCGCTGACTTTCGGAGTTTGTTCTGCGTGGTCCTGCCGCTTCCTTGTGGTCCCGACCTCTGAACCTCGTATACTTGCTCTGTTACTGTGTCTTCTATTTTTTTTTTCGCTGAGAATTGCTCTTCTCAGTGTGCGGCACTCACGAAAAGCTGCTCTTGCACACCCAACGGCGTGTTGCGCATGCGAATGCGCACATTTTGTGTTGCCGTCTCAAGCCTTGCGCATTTTGTGGGGTCTACATGGCGTCGCCCGCTTTCGATGTGTTCGTAACTTTTAACGAGAGCAGGTACTCCTCTGATGTTGCTGCTGCTATCGCCCTGTGTTTTACGAAGTCACCGCGCGCAGTAACCCTTCCTTGTTGTCTTCATTACGAGGGAGGCCAGCCCGGACGCTTCGCGTTGTGTCTCTATCTAGACCTGCATGGGTGTGTTGGCGTAACTCTGGACGCTTAAGTATTCCGAGACGGCACGCTTGGGGCTGTGTGTGCGAGAGCCACGGGCGTTCACTGGAAGGGAATGCATTTGAATACAGTGGAATACATTTGCTGCGGCCGCGAAGCCACCGCCGTCCACGTTATCTGTAAATTTACGTTGCCGCTTATAGGGTACGCATCGTGTCCCCGACGCGGCCTGCGCAAGCTTTGGTTCCTTGATTATTATTTGTAGTTAGGAGAAGTTAGGAGAGAGCACGTAGAAGTACACTGTCCCCTGTGGCACGTGCTGTCTGACTGCCCGTGCTTTATCTGTCTGTTGACTCGCGCCGATTGACAGATGTGCAGCGCACAACGAGGGAGTATGTTACAGCTGTCAACCGCCCGTCGGCTCGTCTGCAAGACATGTCAGGCTCAACCTGACTCCTCGCGGGTCCAAGTTAAACGTACAGTGTTGTAGAGTGTAACCACATCTCTGTACGACACTATCTCGAGACTAACTCCAATCCGCTTTGCTATTCAGCTCACTTATCAAGGCTGGTCGTAAAGAGAGAACGGGTTGTTCAAAACTGGTCTCGACTCTGCGTGGGATAGGAAAGCAAAAATGCTTATTATTAGGGGTGTGCGAATATCAAATTTTTCGAATACGAATCGAATACGAATACTTGGTTCCGAATATCGAATCGAATATCGAATAATCAAGAACAGACGCATTTAACCACTACAAAACATTTATTTAAGCACCCAAGAACATCACAGTTCAACTATCAATGATGAAATGAGCACAAAAGGTGTGTGTGGCTACACAAAAAGTATCAGTCTCGAACATTGTTCTTAGAAGAGTGGAAATATCAGAGAAGATGGCTAGTACACAGCATTGGTCAAGGCTAGCTTGCCATAAGCACAAAAGCGTGTTGCTGGGATGAACATAAAAGGTTGTCGTGAAGGAAAAACCGGCTGCTCCTCATGGTCAGGCAGAAGTAGTTCCCTTCTAGCTGAAACGACTTCTCCAGCGAAAGAAAATGCTCTCTCAATTGGCACTGAACTGACACGTATTGCGAGGTATTTCGTGCACAGCTCTGACTATACCAGCTTCGCAGGTATAGCCACAAAGAAGTTCACCAGCGCAGTCAGCTACTGCATGGCCCAACGTTACGCATTGCTCTGGGCGCCGCCATGTTGTTATGTCTCTGTCGATAGGACTTGCGGACCGAAATGAAAGCTGGTGCTAGCAATAGAATATTCGGCTAAATACGAATATTCGCGTCGTGTCGAGTATTCGAAACAACACGAATACCTGAATTTCGAATCGAATACGAATACTAAAAATATAATATTCGAATTATATTCGAAAATTTCGAATATTCGCACACCCCTACTTATTATGCAAACGTATAGGTTGAGTCTGTAGAGCGCCTTGAAGAAATGACAATGGAAGCTGGTTGATACTGAAACCCTGGGATTACTTGCCTACAAAAATGGCTACTTGGGAGATTTAACTGTATACTGATGCATTGAGGTTGCACGAAATCGTAATGAAGAACCGTCTGTCCTCTTTTCGAACATCCTTTTCTTCTGGGACTCCACAGAGGATGCCAAACTCTCTATCCGGCCACTTCCCGCATTGTTGCGATGTGTTCAAATCCTTTGTCTTCTACCCCGCCGCGGTGGCTCAGTGGTTATGGTGCTCGGCTGCTGACCCGAAAGACGCGGGTTCAATCACGGCCCCAGTGGTCGAATTTCGATGGAGGCGAAATTCTAGAGGCCCGTGTACTGTGCGATGTCAGTGCACGTTAAAGAACCCCAGGTGGTCGAAATTTCCGGAGCCCTCCACTACTGCGTCTCTCATAGCCTGAGTCGCTTCGGGACGTTAAACACCAATAAACCAACCAACCTTTGTGTTTCTCTTGTGTCGTTCCCGAATGTACGGCAGGTTCCCATTGGGCGGTTTGCTTAATGCACGAGGCAACACTGGCGTAACCAGTGCGTTCGAAAAGGTTCCCCCATCTCACGTCCTCGCCCCACGAAGTGAAAGTACGGCTGTCCCTTCTTCAGAAGTGATAGTCACAGTGGTGCCGGCTGCCAGCGTGCCTTTCAGCCGTGCTTACGTGTGGATGCTATCGTCCCAAGGGAGCTGTCGGCACGTCCTTCGCGCACCCCAGATCGCTCGGGCTCAAGGATTCTAAGGGTAAAGAGAACAGAGGTGAGAGAAGGGTGTTAACCTGGCCTAGCGCTTGGTTCGTTTCCGCACACCGATAAGAAAAGGCGGGAAGCCGTCGTCGCGTGTCGTCACCGTTTCGTTGCCACGAGCGCACCTTACTTCCTTCGCGTAGCGCATCCTATTGGGTGGTCCGCCGTTTCGCGCTTCGCACTTCCAACGATCAAGATGTAACCTACCTAACCGCATGCATCGTCGTGTGGACACCTTACCTAGCGAGGTCAGCGGCTGCTTCCTTTTTCGTTTTTTTTTTATTACGCTCCAGGGCTTTCTACACGGTTTGCGCTGCAGTGTAGCGATCTAGTTTCACTGCATATAGTCGGTCTAGTCCGTCCCGATACAGTTATCGTCCTGATGTCCCTTTGCTTCTGCTGTCTTTGTCTTCCTCTGTGCCACCCTGGTTGCGGATAGCCACGGAGTTGAGATGGACGTGGTCTGCACCGGCGCATTGCTGGCGCTGGTGGTTAAAATTCGGAGCGAGCGATAAGGCAGTGCGGAAGTTGAGAAGATGGCCGCAAGACGAGAGCTGGGCAGCAACGTTTACCGCAGGTCACGTTAGCCGTACAGTGACGTCGGTAGCCCTATATACCCCTGCTTGCTGTGATATAGGTGTATAGGGGAAGTTCTGATACAGTGTAGCAGAACATTGTAGCCCAAAACTTCCCGAGTTCTTCAGCTTTTCAATGGCGCTCTTCAACACGGGCCCTTTGTAGGAAAATTCCAGATCCTGGCATGGAAGACTATACCGCACATAATCGATCCCTAATCTACGCCCTGGCGATTTCTAGATGTACTATAAAGATTTGATACTGTTAAGTTTTGAGAAGAGAGAGAGACGGCTCTTTACTCCGCTAAATCTGTGTTAGTCGCCGATGAGAAAGGGGCTAGGAACAGCTGGTCTTTTCATTAACTCAACGCCGATCAGGCACGCTATGAGGAAGCGGGTGGGTCGGCTAAGTGGGAGGATTGTATTTTGAGCGATGATGTGTTTCGGCGATGTTCACGGTTTGCGTAAGGCCCGAGAACAAAAACATGGAATGACATTTAAGCTCCGCCTTAAGGATATGACGCTATAGCGTAAAGAGTTTAATTGCCATACATGCAGAAGGTCATTCTCTACTTTACATTCGTAGATCCCTGCGAGTCCTCATACCCCTCCTGGCGCAGTGGTGCAGCGGTTAAGTGATGAGCCACTGCCCTGAGATGGCAGGTGCCTTAAAGGGACACTGAGGAGAGCACTATTAATATATTTTTTATAGCAAAATCCGATAGTTCGGCATGTCATGGCTTTGTTGCCACTTGGCCGGCAGCGAAAAATGCATTTATTTCTAAGAGATTTGGATTCGAAGTTGAAAAGGTTTTTCCCGCCGCTGTGATTCAAACTTGGGATTCGGCTATGACGACAGAGGACTAAGTGACGTGCAACATGACGTGACATGACGTGATGCAGACTCCGTGATTTCTGGCGGCCAGCAGTGCGGCCTAGCAGCAGCCGAAAAGAAAGCTACCGCCGGCCGCACGTTGAAGGCATCTATCGGCTATTGCGGCCGTCGCTACAGTCGCTTCGCTTACGTTTGCACCGGCGTTTTGCGAGCGTTACGATGGATCTCGTTCTCGAAGTCGTCAACGAAGTTCTCGCAAATAGACACCTTTAGCATACCGTGTACCTTGATACCGCTAGCGGAATACCGGGAGCCCGCCTAACGCCGGCGAGCAGGCGCTGATTGGTCCCGATGCTTCAGGCGAGCGCGTAGTTGCCCGGCACGTGGCGTCATCTGGCGACGTCAAGGAGATTTGCGCATGCATTGGCTGCGCCTCAGTGATTTGTGCTTCTCGTGTCCTAGCGTTGCTAGAACCATTGGTTCTAGCAACACTGTTTTGTTCTATGATCTCATCACGCTTGTACTTGCGAGTTTGGCCTGTGGCGGCGATACCTGTATTTTGGTTCTTGCTCTTTTCTACGTTACAAGAGCTTTGTTGTCAGTATGAGTGGCGTTTTTGTAATCAGGAGCTGGTATTCTGTCGATACAAGCCAACTTCAATTTCTCCTCAGTGTCCCTTTAAGCGATCGGCACTGTTAAACCCAGGTTGCTCTTCCCGAACGACCAATCATTAATTCAGGTGCTATCTTCCACGGTGGACAGTTTGCTCACTCTCCGGAGGGCGCCGCCGCGGTGGATCAGTGGTTATAACGCTCGGCTGCTGACCCGAAAGACGCGAGTTCGATCCCGGCCGCGGCGGTTGAATTTCCATGGAGGCGAAATTCTAGGGGCCCGTTTACAGTGCGATATCATTGCACGTTAAAGACAACCCCAGGTGGTCGAAATTATCCGGAGCCCTCCACTACGGCGTCCCTCATAGCCCGAGTCGCTTTGGGACGTTAAACTCCCGCGTACCAAACCATAAACCAAAACTACCCGGTGGGCAGGTTGTGATGACGCCGCAGGGTCACATGACCTAGGTGGCCAACCGGCCTCCTATGTTGCTACCTGGGGAACACCTGCCAGAGGCATACCCGTCATTTTTCGCTCACAACACCAACACCGGATTTTCTGGACAACCGAGCATTTAACGATATCGCGTTAATGGGGCAGGCAAGGTAATTAGAAAGCGACAACACTGGTAGGAGGCTTTGAGTGGTTGCTCACATGTTATAGAAGGGCAGGGCCGGGTGGGTGGTGTACTGGTACCGCAACTATTGCTGCGACTTCCTGCCCCTGTGGAGAGCGGGAAGTATTTACATAATGTTTTAAATTGGATGCGTGACTGCGGCACAAGTTACGCGAGCGGACGACTGCTTATTGGGATAAATAAGTCAAGCACACGCCGGTGCCAGTTTTTTTTTTTTTTTTTCATTTTCGTTACTCCCCCGTAACCCTTCAACCAGCTCGTGCACGCATTCTCGATGTATGTAAGCATTAGAATTGCGTCTCGCCGGTTTTACAAGGCACGCCCGAGACACGCATTCGCCTCGAAGATAGCGCTGGAATGCTCTAGCATGCACCGCCAGTTGGACGTGTCAAGGTCTTGCAGAATGTCGACAAGCAAGTAATGGTAAGCAGCGCATCTTATGACAGCACAGGCGTGTGCCGTGCACGTATGGTGTGGGCCGGGACGTATCTCGCGCTATTTGTGTTTTTATTTGCTTTTTTTAAATGAATAATAAGCCGCATATCGCTGCAGTTTTTAGAAGAACCATCGCGCATTTCATTTTAAGGTACCCGCTAGCGCGTATAATATAGCGCGGCTTCGCACCCTTATCTCTCTGGTCGTGAAAAATGCGCTCTATGCAGTGCACCAATTATATGTAGAAAAAGCGCAGACCTTCTCAATCGGGCATTGGGAAGGGAAGCTCAACGTGCGGGGGTTTATGAGAATGCTGCACGATTTTCGCAACGCAGATAGATACCTAGGAGACTGTGCAAACGTTATGCTCGAGGACGCGCGCTTTCCTGCACCTCGAGTGCCAAATGCACACAATCACGTCCTTTTCGATTCTTCTTTGCTAGTTTCGTTGCGCAATTGTTGAATTTTCGCTGCCGGGAAGTGGACATACCGCTGCTGTGAGTTCCCTGCGCAGTGTAGATATTGGGGTATTGAGATTTCTAGTCGTCGGGCTTTTCGACGCCGAGACACCTGTCCACAAGCTCAGCTGCGGAGTATCGCTTAATATACGAAAGCTTACTCTGTTCAGTGTACTGTCCGTCAGGTGCACGCATCCCGTATCGAAGAATCCCGAGTCTACGAGTGTGGAATCTCGACATTATGACGTACAGTCAGCGTCATCCTTGTGTAGGGAGCTCGAGCAGTGTGTTCCACGCAATCAAAAGTAAACTTACAAAGCAGCCCATGATTTCCGAAATAAGTAACTGTGATCACCTTGCTTGTAAGTCTATCGGGCTTTACTTACGCACAAGCGTTGCGTCTAAATCGTAGAAGCTGCGGCAAGGAGTCGTTTTTTTATGCCTGCAAGCGCGCCGATCGAGCGCTCTACACAAGGGTGGCGCAGACTGTACAATCAGCGTCAGTTCAAAGGCGATCGTTTGATTGTCGTTGGCCGAAGAAGATCAATAATTTTCTTCTGGTAAGACGATCCCTCATTCTCGGCTGCTGGCCCGAAAGACGCGGGTTCGATCCCGGCCGCGGCGGTTGAATTTCTTTGGAGGAGAAATTCGAGGCCCGTGTACTGTGCGATGCCAGTGCACCTTAAAGAATCCCAGGTGGCCGAAATTTCCGGAGCCCTCCACTACGGCGTCTCTCATAGCCTTAATCGCTTTGGGACGTTAAACCCCATAAACCAACCAACCAACCCTCATTCTCCTAAAGGATAGGCGGTGAAGCATGCAAAAACTCAAGGACCAACTAATATCTCTATTTTGTGCGGTCGTTCTGGTAAGTATTAGCTCAGTTGAAGCACTTTATTCGTGTCGCTTTGCCCCAAGTGATCGGTCGTTTTGCTACGGTAAACTAGTAGCTGGCACCAAACACGTCCCGTGAGGCCCACAACAGTTTTTCGTTTGCTGATGCATGTGTTTGTGTGCATATCTACAGTCGGGGACAAAAGCCTCTAGATCGCTTGATCAGCAAACGAAGCGGATAGGTCTATATTAGCCGCCGCCTGGAGTCCACAGTTGTGAGGTGAAAGAAGATTTTGGCTTTCACCTTCACAAATGTGTTCTTCAATCGGCGGCTAATAATGTAGCTTCGGTCGGAAATAAAATCTAGCTGTCGGCTTCGTTTGCAGATTGCGCAGTGCAGAGACTTTTGTGCCGGATTGTACGTATAAGTCGTTATGTTTCAAAAAGGACCTTGAGGGAATGGCTTAGGCTATTCTAGACCCTCCGCCGCCACACTGTCCTAACAGCCTTAACCGACTTTTCTGCCCCAACGGCCGTTTTTTCTTTCTGGGTAGCTTGTTACGCAAGTGCCTTTCTTCTTTCGCTCCGGTCGTATATTTCTTCGACGTCTCCCTTCCTGTACGCGTCGAGCTGCGGCCGGTCGGGTTTGCCAGTGGCAGCAACGGTGGCGAGAGTCGCGCACATAAATAATTAATGGACGCCGCCACGCCGACGCCCTCTGGCCCCCCGTCTCAGCCGAGGCGTTATCGGCGTTGCGTCGGCTGCGGACCGTTGCGTTCAAGGTCGAACGGCCACAAGGCACGTGATTGTGGCCTCTCGGTGTGTGTGTGTGGCTGTGCGGCCGTTGTGCAACACGCATGGAGACAGAGAAGAAAGCGACGCAAGGTCGCCCTTTCAATGAGGCCCCGGTTAAGCTCATCTTTTACTTAGCGCCTCGGAGGCGGTGGTTCACACTGCTGGTGCGGTTTGGGCAATTTCAGAAGGGCCACGCCCACCTGATGCGAGCGCCGATGAAGACAATCACTCCGCCGGTGGAGGAGCGCCGATTTGCCTGGTTTTGAAAGGACGGTGAATACGTTTCTCGAAGCAGAAGGCATAGGTGGGAAAAGCACGATGCTTATCCAGATCTGCGCACGCGTGACTTCGTGTCGTTGTCAGTTCGCCGCTCAGTTCGCTGCTATGTCACTTTCACAAGATGTATCACAATCACTCGCCATTCACAGATTCTCATATCAAACCAGCACATCGCATTTTCCCCCGATTAGACCACTCCTTCAAAGTTCAACCCCAGATAGCTCACACTGAACTTATGCGTCATTCGCCATTGTTCCTTGCCATCTATCACTGGAATAAACTACATGCAGAAATTGTTCTCGAAAACAATTACGACGCATTTCTTAACAAACTGAAGAGCTTACTCTTTGCTGGCCCTTAATGAAATATTATCAGAAGTGTATTCTTTTTTAGATTGTCTTGAACAATGTGGTCCACGTGTGTGCGTGTTTCAAAATACTTTATTTATCCTGTTGTCTTCCCTATTTATCTGAGCTCATGTTTGTTCATGCTTTGTGATATTTTTCACTGTGTTATGTAATACGATTGCTTTATTGTTTTTCTTTAACCCCCTATGTAATGCCTGTAAAGGGCCTTTAGGGTATTTGAATAAAAAAAAAAATCCGAGTAAGGAGAGACCGAGAGTAGCCGACACCATTATCTAGTTTTACCTCTCCCGACGGAGGTTAGAAACAGTTGGTTTAGGGCGACCACACTGGGGCAAGAAAGAATGACGTGTCATTTAGAGGTAGCAGCAGTTGAGGTCAGATTACAAGTTTCTGAGAATTGCGCACACTGTCTAGACATATCCGCTCATTCATGGCGAAACAGCTTGTCGATTTCATTATACATATAATGTGCACTGCACTATTACTATATACTGATTTATTTAGTACAGGGCTATGGTACTGTGAGCACGATGTACACTGAGTCTAAAGCATATGTAGTAAGCTACCTGTCATTGGTGGCTTGGGCATCACCCATGAGGAGGGTTGACATCTAAAACTTAAACGGCACAGAGACAACAACGAGACGGCATAGTAACATACATGGAGCCACCTTTCCAGGTGGGTGTTCGAAACGGGGTGCGTCCCCGAAGGGCATAGCGGGGTCTACGGCGCCTCCCCTCAGTACTGCACCCCCTGAACAAACTGGTCGCCAAGTCGGGGGGAGCCTGTACCCATATACGGTGGGTATCCGACGGTGGGTTCCGAACCTGCCACCACCGGCAGCCGAGGCGGACGACCAAACCAGTTGTAGGCCACGGCTGCGGACCTGTGTCTATTACAGAGCGAAAATCGAGGAAGAAAAACGGCGACAAATGAGGTGCCACGGGGCCTTTTTGTTATTTCGTTAACGACCGTTTCCGTTCAATGCGGCAGTATTGGAGTGGTCACACCTAAACCTCGCCGATGTCCGAGGCGAAATTCCGTGACTGGTCGAGAGAGGTCATCACTTGACCTTGTGACGTCATCGCAACCTGGCCTGATAAGCCACCTCTGATTGGTCGAGAGAGATCACGGGATCATGTGACGTCATTACATCCTGCTCACCGGTTTATGAAAAATCTAGTTTCTAAACAGCAACCTAGACAGAAAAGGGAAATCAAAAATCAGAAAAAAATAAATATCTGTTATAAGCGCATATAGGCACCGTCACCGCATAGCGGATACATGTAACTGCAGCTATTCGTCCGAACATGGAGGTTGATGGATCGACAGCCGCAAAGAAACTTACGTAAGCACACAGAGAAGTTGCAACAGCAGCTGCGGCAAATGCGAAAGGTGACTTCAGCGTCTTTTTAGCTCTCTGATGTAAATTGTCACAAATGGGCACAGATCGGACGAAAGCCTAAGGTGGCCGAAGTGAAGCTGGCCGTGGTTGTAGAAACCCTCGGGTTGAAAATCGCGCCCGCATTCGTGACAACAGATGGTCCGGGTGTGCCCATCGCACTTAACAGTCAGGGGCACCCTAATCGTGTACGTCTCGTTCACATGTTCGATAGACTGCAAGGGCTGGCAGTCAAAAAATGCCGTTCCACTAGCTAAGCGGCTGTAGAGTACGAAATAGGGCATTCGGTTAACGGCTGCGCTGGTTTCATTTTAATGGATAAGAAATTCAAAAATAAACAAAAAAACAACAGCGCCCGTGTACTCAGACTTCCTTTAGCATACCGTGTACTGTGCTACCGTCATCGTAGTACCGGGAGCGCTCGCGTCGTCAGTGCGCATGCGCAGATCGCCTCGATGGCGACAGATGGCGCCAGGTACTCAACAGCTCCGCCCGCACTTGCCGCATAGGGACCAATCAGCGCGTGCGAACTGGTGGTGTGCGGGCTCCCTGTATTCCGGCAGCGGTAACACGGTAGACGTTATGCTAAAGGTGTCTAATGCGGAGGCGTCGTGTACGGTGTGCCTCATGGCCCACATTGCCGCATCGACGCGCAGAAAGCTATTTGGAGCTACTTAGTAGCTCTCAGAAAACGCGCTTTTCGCAGGCCGTCACAGTGCAAATTAAATGAAACAAGGGACGGTAGCGAAAATAGCGTGGATCAAGGAACATCAAAGACAGCCTTGAGTGTTACTTGGTCTGCGT
Organism: Amblyomma mixtum; assembly: GCF_055824585.1. NCBI lineage: Eukaryota > Metazoa > Arthropoda > Arachnida > Ixodida > Ixodidae > Amblyomma > Amblyomma mixtum. The sequence goes on from NC_143015.1 coordinate 33,237,406, forward strand.
CCTTTTTGTGCTGGTCTCTTATGCTTCAAGTACGAACCAACTAGCTGAAACTAAAATTCTGAAGAGAATTAATAACTTCCTGCTTTTCCTGACAGTATAAAGGGGTATTACCATTCATGGCTTTCTTTTGACTAGTCTTTATAACGTGCTTCCTTCTGTACTCCGCTTTACGCTTAACTTCCAGCGCAGCAGTGATTCAAGCAGCGTCAGCGGTGTTCAGAAACTGCGTGGCCCTTTCATATTTCCTCCGCAGTTTACACTCGTGTTGCTTCCGAGTACCAGCGCACTTATCCTTGACACGGAAAAAATAGTCGTACAGTATGTCATTCGCTCGGGTCATCGCGAGTGGTTTAGTGCCGCCGGCGCCTCTTTCCAGCTTTCTAAGCGCTCGCGGCGCACACAAAAATATGCGCGTTAGGCGAAAGATTAAGCAACGTATAAACTTCTCGCGAAAGAAACTTCCCCCGTCATACATACGACGGGGCTTCTCTCTGCTTTGGCCCGTTACCCCGTGGCAGGGTTCTGTCGCGTAACGTCATTTCGCAACATCTCACCGCGCTCACATCTGCGTGCATTGTCGTCGCCGCACCTATAGTCTACGTCGCTTGACTTCCTTTCTCTGTTCTTCATCTCTCGTATTTCATTTTACTTTATTTTATTCGCTTTTATGCCTCCTCAGCGTTCCTCGCGCCATCTCCGGGTGGCGTGTAGTTTTTAAGACTCCTCGAAACGACTTTCAAAAACTTTTTTCAAGGTTTTATGAGCGCCCCTTCGCGCGCACTCCGCCGTATTGTATGGGCTTGCGTGCTTTTCTGACGTTGTCTTTTTGTTTGTTTTTTTGTGCTCGTAGTGCTCGTCTTCAGCACAGACGCCATCGAGAAAACAGCATTAGCCGCCATTGTTGTCTACCGGGTACGCACACACAGCTAGCTAGCTACAGGGGACGCCGCTTTACAAAGGGAACCGCTTGTCCGCGATGAGCGGCGCGACGGACCGCGCCTGGAGGTCACGGACGTCGTTGAGGCCGCCAAGACCTGCCCCCCCCCCCCTCCCTCCCCTCTGTGCCTTGTCTGCATGCGCAAACGTCGTTAGCGTGCGCGCGCGCTTGGAAGACCGCGGAGGGGAACGCAAGTCAGTTTATGTCCGGACCGCGCATGTGTGTGTGCCTGCTATAAGGCAGATGCCTCTTCGTGTGTGTGTGCTCCCTCCGATGGCGATAGCAAAGGGGTGGGGGTTTCCGTGTGCGGAAGTCGTTGGCTGTTTCTTACGCCCTCCGTCTCCCGTACCTTTCGTGCGAGCACTTCCAGTTGTTGGCTGGAAGACCTTCTGTTATCTCCCGAGGATTAGCGCTTGCGTATAGCTGTCTACGCGGTTTGTTTGTTGTCATTTACGCTTTTGGGGTCTAAAAGATGCTGGTTCTGAGTGCGTCGCGCGTTTTGTTGTCCCATACAGCCGCGCCGAAAGGGGGGCTACGCGCCTTCGTTGTGCGAGTTCACTGGCACAAACTCGTGGTTCCCGATTGCGGTCTCGGAGTCTGGGTGTGCCCGAAGGGCTTAGCGAAGCGCAACTTAATCGCTATTTCGCGTGGTCAGGGCCATCCGCAAACGGCTGCGCTGTGGCGTGCCTGCGTGCGCGCGCGTGTGCGACCAGGTGCGGAATGCGTTTGTGGCCGACTTTGCGAACGGGGTTACGGCGCCGACCCTCTCTGCGGTCTTGATTCGATTTATCTCGCTCGGTCTCTTAATATGTATTTGTTTTGCATTGCCGTTGCGAATGCCTAGAAGCGAAGACGTTGAGGTTAGTGTTGAAACATCGTCGATAAACGAGAGGCTGGGGAAGAGACCGGGCCGGGGTCAGCCGCGGGCGTAGCGGTATACCTGCATTGCCAATGCGCCGAGTTCCTACCAGGTGCATTCAAAGGAGCTGCGCATAATTGGACGTCACGCCACATTCAGTCTGCATCAAAACGGCTCAGTATAAGTGGAACAAGTTGGTCAAATGTGGAACATGCTACTAAGTGGAACACCTTCAATCTGTTGGCAGCTCAGATGAAGCCTGTTCCTTTCGCAGCGGCCGGCAGCAGTGGGGTTCTCCAGGAAATCGTAAGGGGCCTACCCCGCAGTATAAAGGGATAAAACGAGGTAACCGGAATGGCGAGCGGCATTGTAGCCTAATAAGGAGGCAGTTTGGGATTGTTTATTTATTTTATTTATTTCATTACAATCAGGGCCGTTGAGGCGTTACAGACAGGAGTGGTAAGTATATTTATACAAAAACAAATACAATAAGGAGAGTTAATTAACACAGGTGATGAAGGAGCCCAGATTTGAAAGCTTCTGGTTCTGAAATGGAGACGATTTAGGCGGACAGGTGGTTCCAGTCTGAGCTTGTCTTTGGCAGGAAAGAATAAAAGTACTGGTTAGTTCTGCAACTTGGAACATTCACTTTGAGTCGGTGTTCAATACGAGATGATACACATGATAAACTTGGAGCAGTGAAAAGACTTTGCTTTAGCGATTCATTTGTGTAATATATTTTGTGGAAGGTGAGAAGTCTAGAAAGATTACGCCGCAGTTTAAGATCTGGAAGGTCTAGAGTTCTCTTCATGAGTGTGACGCTAGACGAACGTGAGTAGTTAGTCAAGATAAAACGTTGGTAGCACATTGCGTACAACTGTTTTTTTTTTTCTTTAGACACTGGAAGGCTTAGCGCTATGGCACTAAAATATATTAGACAACATTCTTAGGGGTTCTTGGAGTGTAGGTCATTAATATCACCGCGTGTTACCTTTTTCTTTCGTTTTTCGCCATACGCGGCGATACTGCGGGCACTTCTTTTTCTTTCTCTCTGTCTTCCCTTTATAGTGAGTAAGGCAAGAATAAGGTAATTGAAATTCCACGCTGCAAGCTGCGTTAGACCGTCTCCGAGTTTAACTTCGCCATCTTCGTCTTGCGTGTTTCGTTTAATAATCGCGCCATTAGGAGCGAGCTCGTATAGCAGTTCCGCACGCTCTATACCTGTTCTTTGTCCTGGCCGGTACGCGAGCTTTTAAAATTGGGAAATTCCAAGGCCACTGCCTATTCCGCTGCCCTGTGCCCCTTACACAGGTACGAGGCTTTGTTTCACATTGCGCTCTCTCACCCTCTTTTATCTCTCTGTTCAGAGACCGCTAACGGTTTTCTTGCGGGCGCAATGCGGCGAAGGCGTCCCTGTGTAGGCCAGGTCTTCCCCGTCGCCTGTCGCTGTGTACAGATAGCGATCGGCCACGTTCGACTCCTTCTCTTTGGCTCGGCTGAGCCGAGCGCCAATTTGCATGCGAAAACAGCGCGGCCGTCGAGGCTTAACCCCCGCGCATAGCGTGACGCTCTGAGGCCGAGATGAAAAGGCTGATGCGTCTGAGGGGAAAAGCGGCGTAAAGCGTACGCATACTACCTTACCTCGGCCAGGAAGACGACGGTTCCGACAATGGATGGCTTCCCTTGGGGCCGAGAGTGTGAGTACCGTTTCTCTCAAGCGGCAGCGGGGTCGCTGAAAGCTGGCTAGTTGTCGGGGTTGTGCCCGCAATTGGCGATGACCGCACACGACGTGGTAGCTGGGCCGCCAAGTTCGCAACCTGAGCAGCTGACATCAGTGCGGCGGTTTAAGACAACCGTTGCTGCGTTTCTACGGCTAGTGTATGAAGTTGCAATCGTGCTTGCTACGCTTGGTCTGCGGAAAGAAAATAAAAATACAACCCTCGCTCAAATATTTCGCAGTTTGGAGGGTTAGTTCCACACATATAATTACACCAGTTATGCCCTGTATACAGTGCTCAACTCGCAGAAGCAGCATTGCAATGTTGTGCACTGTGCGACGTCAGTGGACGTTAAAGAACCCCAGGTGGTTGAAATTATTCCGCAGCCGTCCACTACGGCGTCACCCCCCCCCCCCCCCCCCTAGCCTGAGTCGCTTTGGGACGTTAAACCCCCCTAAACCAAACCATTACAATGTTGTATTCCGGATATTAGACAGTTACAGCATACCACGATCCCCTACCGTGATAGGCTTCCGCGCGCAGCCAGTGCGCATGCCACGGAGGTGGGAAAACTCAGGAGAGACCCTCGCTATCCTAGCTGTACGCCAAAAAGTGTGCCGGAAGTCGCGCGCTTCCGCAAGGACTTACTGGGAGTAATTGGCCGATGGCGCAGCCAATAGTAACGTTGGGTGTAGCGGCTTCGTGTGTGCTGCGCATGCGCAAGCGCGCTGAGACGGAGGCCAAGTGGGCGGGAGGAGCCTTCACGGCCGGCTTCCAAAAAATTGGCAGTGGTTTAGCTCAGCTAGGCCAGGATATACGTAGCGAAAGCATGCGACACAGCTGGCGAAGCGAGCGGAGGCGAGCGCAGCGACGAGGCAAGCGGTGTGACGTCATACCAAACGGCGGCTCCGCGGCCAGGCGCGCGGTGTGACGTCATGCCAGATGGCGCGGCGAACGCGCGGTGTCGGTCAGATGCGGCGGTTGCTAGGCAACGGCTCAAGGTCGATCTCTGTGCCTTCTCGCAGCACCGCCACAGCGAAATCGCAAGTTCGTGGCCAGTGTAGCTTTCGCTACAAAATGTCGCGTAAGGGCTTCTCCCGAATTCTTTCCTTCCTCCATGGCGCATGCGCTTATCGGTGCCCACTCGGCAGGCGTGCACGCCGCTTGCCGGCACCTGGCGCCATCTGGAGCTGTCAGGACGATCTGCGGATGCGCAATGATTCTCCAGCATTGGTGGCTTCCAGCGGAAGCGGTTCGTGGTAGTGGCTGTGGGTTGTGCTATGCTAAATATTTCCGTTGTTGCAGGCTATCTTTTTCGACCGTATACATATGTATCGGGGTCCCCTTTGCCAAGCCAGGGATCAAACCTTGCGATGATGCGATGTAAGCTATAATCGGGCAGCTGTGAGGGTCACGTGCGCATAGGCGAGTTTTATTTATTTCTTTTTTGCTCATAAATTAACTGGCCATAAGCGCAACTCTCATAAGTCTAAAAAGCGCTCAAGAATTGTACACACAATAGCTCCTTCATTAGTTGCGAGCGCGATGATCGAGCGCATCGACACTGCTAGTTAAAAACTGCGAGGCTGGGGCACAATCGGCGTCACAAGACGCAATTTCCAGGGCGTTTTATTTTGAAAGGACGCTCCGTGCGTTCATATATGTGCCTTAACGAGCTACTCCATGGTTGCTGACAATAATTGTTTCCCACCGATAATTTTTATGCGTAGCATATTGCATTCACTCAGTTCAGCTCTTGGGCGCGGCCGGGCAGCCGGACACAGCCGCACTGCGAAGTTACCGAGGTGCCTTTAAAGTTTTAGTTACATGCGTCTGTATGAGTTTCATTCCTAGCAGGCACACCTAGGAGGCAAAATCAGCTCCTCGCAACCTCGCTTGCGACACAGAACGCCATGGACAAAACATTACTAAGCATCGCCGGAGCATGCGTGAGAGGTATATTACCTGAAGCCCGCGTATATGGTTTGGTTTGGTTTATTGGGGTTTAAAGTCCCAAAGCTACTCAGGCTATGAGGGATGCCGTAATGAAGGGCTCCGGATATTTCGACCAACTGGGCTCTTTAACGTGCACTGGCATCGCACAGCACACGGGCCTCTACAATTTCACCTCAACCGAAATTCGACGACCGCGGCCGTGATGGAACCCGCGTCTTTCGGGCCAGCAGCCGATCGCCGCAACCACTGAGCCACCGCGGCGGGGCCCCGCGTATATGGAAATAGCACATTGTACAACAGAGGCGCGTTTGTGGAAACATTCCAGAGCTATACGAGCAAATGCGCCGACGGGAACAAATCCTTCGGGAAAAGAAAAAAAAAATGCCTTGTTTGGAAAATTCGAGAGGACAGCTAAACAACGCGCCGTGCTCTCAGTGTATAATATACGCGTGCGCGATAAAAAGTGTTCCTTAAACACATTCCCTTCACATACCGTGGCGCGTGGCAGAGGCGTCCTAGGGTGCGGCGCTGGCATCGAGGCGCCCCGAGCGTCCAAAACAGAAGCGTCATCTGGCGTTGCATCGGCCGAGCAGTGTTTGGCCGCTTGCGCTGTGCACGCGACGCTGAGTTTACGACCCCGAGCTCCCCTGTTTATGTTTGCTCCGGCTGCACCCGCGTTACTCGCGGACGCCGAACGAAAGAGCGCGCACGCTTGTACCATAGGGGGCGGAGGTCAATAACTGGGCAGTTTCATAAACGTCCGCGTTGAAAAGGAAAAAAAAAAGAGAGAAATGGAGGGTGGGAGGAATTTCGTGTTGTGCCGTCTTCCTGCGAGACTGTTTTGTCTGGCTGAGCGTGTTGGTTCGATAAGCCTGCGGGACACCTGTGTTATGGCCGTTTGAGGAGAAGCGAGCCAGCGGGAAGGGAGGGGCCAGAGGGGAAGGAGCTAGGGTAGTCATCATCATCATCATCAGCCTGACAACGCCCTCTACAGGGCAAAGGCCTCTCCCATGTCTCTCTCAGTTAACCCAGTCCTTCGCCAGTTGCGGCCACCGTGTCCTTGCACACTTCTCAATCTCATCCGCCAATCTAACTTCATGCCGCCCCCTGCTACGTTTCCTTTCTCTTGGATTCCACTCCCTTACCCTTAAGGACCAGCGGTTATCTTGCCTTCACATTACATGCCCTGCCCAAGCCCATTTCTTCCTCTCGATTTCGACTAGGACGTCATTAACCCGCGTTTGTTCCCTCACCCACTCCACCCTCTTCCGATCTCTTAACGTTAAACCTATCATTTTTCTTTCCATATCCCGCTGCGTTGTCCTAAACTTAAGCTGAACCCTCTTTGTCAGCCTCCACGTTTCTGCCCCACAGGTGAGTAACGTTAAGATATAAATGTTGTATGCTTTTCTCTTGAGGAATATTGGCGAACTGGCATTCATGATCTGAGAGAACCTGCCATATGCATCCACCCAGTCTTATTAGCTAGGGTGGTATGAGTTGTTTAACATCCCGAACATGTGCGTCCGCTATGAAGGGCGCTGTTGTGGAGGGCTCCTGGTTAGTTTCGACCTCCTGTAGCCCTTTAACATGTGTCCACACATCGCGTAGACTCCATAGCACACTGGCGTCTTTAGCATTCAGCCGCCATCGAATTGCGGACGCCGCGGCTGTTATTAAATCCTGCTATAACCATCGCTGCTCCAACATCTCTGCTTCGGCATGATTTGACAGATTTCGTGTCGTAGTGTCTCTGAACATTTTGTACTGAGCCAGCACGGCTGCTCTTCGCAGGAACATCTGTGCTCCCGCTTTGGATGCGCGCTCTGTTTCTCACACACTGGCGTTGCATGTTTCAGTAATGTCTTAGCCGCGTGTATGGAGGCTGTTCAAGTGGTATTTATTTATTTATTTATTTGAACATACTGCAGGCCCTTTTCGGGCCCATGCAGGAGTGTTTACAATGCATCATTGATCAAACAGAGTAAAAACAAAAATTCAAAAATACAGAGATGTTCTCTGACCCAAACACAAAAAGATTAGGAGAGAATTAAACAGAAAAGTCAATTTTTTCGATATAATTAAGAAATAGTTCCACGGACGTACACTTCACCGCATCTTCAGGCAATTTATTCCAATATGATATAGCATCTGGAAACAGTGAGTACCTGTGGATATTTACACGGCTGACTGGTTGACGAAGTGTTTTACTATGGTTTGTTCTAGACGAGTGTTTGAATGGCGGGTGTAAGTATTGTGAATTGGCTATTTTGAAGTGACCGTGAAGAAGTTGGAACAAAAACTTTAATCTGGAAATGATTCTTCTCTGTGACAGGCTTTGTAAATTTGACTGAACTATTAGACTGGTAGCGCTAGTTTGACGTGAATACTTTGAATAGACGAACCTCACTGCTAGTTTTTGGATGCGCTCTAATTTGTTGATTAAGCTTTTTTGATGGGGGCTCCAGACTATATCCGCATATTCTAGGGTAGGTCTTATAAGAGTTTTATAGGCACTGAGTTTAATATGGGCCGGCGTGTTACGGAGCTTTCTTCTTAAATAATGTAATTTACCTTCAGCTTTAGAGCAAATGGATTTGATGTAGGGCTCCCAACGCAGGTTAGATGTTAGGATGAGCCCCAGATACTTCACCTGATCATATTTTTTAACCTGTGTGTCACCAAGTGTGTATGTAAAACTTAGAGGATGCTTCTTATTAGTGAATGTGATACTTTTGGTTTTATCTGCGTTAAGTTTCATTCCCCAGGTCATACACCAAGCGTGGATTGATTCTAGGGAATTGTTAAGGAGAATTTGATCGTCAGATTTTTTTACAGCTATATATACGACACAATCGTCTGCAAAAAGGCGAAGCTGGATCGATGAACTAACACAGGAATGAATATCATTTATATAAATGAGGAACAAAAGAGGCGCAAGTACTGATCCCTGGGGTACACCCGAATACACATCCAGGTTTTGCGAAACGTATTCACCTATTTTAACGCATTGTTTTCTGTTCTGCAAATAGCAGGAAATCCATGACACAATGTTGCGATCAATGCCAAAAGATAGTAATTTTGTTACAAGGTCATCGTGAGGAACAACATCAAACGCTTTAGAGAAGTCTAAGAATATAGCATCTATCTGGTAGCCTTCATTAATTGTGTTAGCGATGTCGTGAGTAATTTCAGCAAGCTGCGTTACTGTTGAAAGCCCTGCTCTGAAACCATGTTGTTTTTCATAAATGAGATTATTATTTTCTAGATATGAGATTATGGCTTTAAAAATAATGTGTTCCATCATTTTACAACTAGTGCTTGTTAATGATATCGGACGATAATTATTCAGTTCAGTTTTAGGACCCGATTTGTGTATAGGAATTATTTTGGCACAGCGCCAGTCATCTGGAATTACGAGTGTTTGTAAAGATGTTGTGTAAATTTTATGCAGGTATTTAGACACCCAGTCAGCGTATCGGACTAAAAATGTGTTCGAGATGGAATCAGGACCCGGAGATTTTTTTGTGTCAAGTGTTTGTAAAAGAGAAAGGATTCCATCTTCACTAATGATTAGTTCTGTCATGGGTTTCTTGATTGTGTATGCGGGTAGAGAAGCGTGAGAGGCTGTTCTGGTGAAAACGGACTGGAAAAACTTATTGAATTCATTTGCAATGTCATCAGGTTTACTTATGGTGTCGCTGAAATCTGTAATGATGGAACCAGTTGACTGTTCTTCAGATAAGTAGCGCCAAAACTTATGAGGGTTGTGAGCCATGAAGGAAGGCAGCGTCAAATCAAAGAAGCGAGTTTTTGCGTCTCGGATTTTGCTCTGTAAGCAGTTAACAAGACTTGCAATGTCATTCTTGTTTCCTTTTTTACGCCGTCGTTTTATTTTTCTTTTAAGTTGAATTATCTCGCGCGTTATCCACGGGTACTCCCTGTTTATGCGTTTTTTTCGAATCGGAACGTATCTCTTTTCGCAAGTATTTACAATGTTTTTGAAACAGGACCATAGTTCACGAACATCGGTCAGTGCGCTGAATTCGGCAAAGCTGTTCTCAAGTGCATTTAGAATTGCAGGGTCATCTGCACGCTCATAGTCCTTGACAAAGGTTGGCAGTGTTTTCTTCTTTTTGCAAGTGACTACTATGGGGCATGACAATACTAGCAGTTTGTGGTCAGATATGCCGTCTTCGATGCGCACTGAACACCCTGGAAGTGTACTGCTAACAAAAATTAAATCAAGAAGTGAAGAGGAAGACGACAGAACTCGGGTGTTATCGGTAACCAGCTGATCTAAGGAAAAACTAAATGCTGTAAATAAAAGCGTTTCCGCGCTTTGGGCATCTTTTCCGTCGTGTGAAAAGTCCGCCCAATTTATCCCTGGCAAGTTAAAGTCCCCCGATAAAATCAACTTAGATCTTGAGTTAGTGTGCTGGGACAGATAATCGTTCATTTTTTCAAGATAATCTGGCGGGGCGTTTGGGGGTCGATACACGCCTCCCAGTAATATACATTTACCGGAATATGTTATTTTGCACCACACACTTTCGTGGTCATCAATACCCTTCAGGACTGAATATTTTATGTTGTTTTTAATAGCTATAGCTACACCACCCCCTCGCGAACCCCTATCTTTACGTAGCAACTTATATGTTGATGGAACAACTTCCGAATCACGTACCCCTGCTTGTAACCATGTTTCTGTTATAATTATGATGTGAGGATGGTGTCCCAGAATTAGCTGCTCGAGGTGACCTAACTTGTTTACTATACTTCTAGCATTGAATGACAGGATTCTTAGTGTTTTGGTTTTGGCCGGTCAGATATGATTACTGTTCGAGCTTGCTGCTCCTGGAGTTGAGTTAGGCTGGGTGTGCCTTGCATCATCGGCCCTTCTTGTTATTTCGACCCTGGTTTGTTGTGTTTCATCCCAAATGAAAACCTTGCCATTGACCTTTAGCTTATCAAAGGAAAGCGACACCTTTGCCCCAGCCGCCCTCTCTCGCTCCGATGAGCGCCATAGCTTAGTGCGTAAGTCTCGTACCCTTTTTGAAAAATCTTCAGATATGGAAATGTTAGAGCCCTTTAGTTTAAAACAGCTTGACATAATATCTGTTTTCTCTGCGGAATTGAAGAACCGAACTATGACTGGACGTGGTGTTTTGCCTTTAGGATTACCTATCCTGTGAATTCTTTCGGCCGATTTCACTTCCATGCCCAGCTTGTCTCTGAAGATTTCTTGCTTAACGTGTTCCTCAAGTGATTTAGCGTCTTCCTCCGGTTTCTCGGTCACACCATAAATCAATAAGTTGTTGCGTCGACTTCGGTTTTCCTTCTATTTTTGCTGCTATACCGTGAATGTGTTTGTTCGTACTTCTGGTTAGTCTTTCACTTTCATCAAGTCATTCTTCGCATTTCTTCAACCTACCTAAGTCGTTTTCAATTGTTTCAATTCTCAACCTCATATTATCAACCGTTCTCTAGACATGTTTTAGGTTTGTAACTAACTCCTGCAAAGTTTTGTTTGTTTTTGCTTGTTCTTTCAGAATCTTTTTCAGTAGTTCATTGCTAAGATGACCGTCAGAGTCAGAGTCAGAGCTAGGGCCTGGGTTGAGTTCAATGTCACCGGATGTCAACAGTAAAAGCCTAATGACACTATAACAGTCACAAAGCATGCTCAGGAGAAATTGTGGACTTGGTAGCACCGTCAGGGTTACATCATTGTCTCTAACTGAGGAAACAGAGTATTTGCCACCAACCTGTACGACAAAAACGAAGTGTTTGAGCATTGGTATCCGGTCGGTGCCACCAAGTCCACTGAAGTGTCCAGCTGACGGGATCCTGGTTATATACCCGCGTAGGCGTGGCTCCGTTGACGTTCCAGCAGCAGCTCGGCGATAGCGGCTCTCCGGGCTTGCTTCGCTGTAGTGCAGATTACATGCTTCAAGAGTCGCGTGGAGTCGCTTGAGCTCAGGTCGCGGTTAGGGCGCATTCCCTCCTGCGAGTCGATTTCGGTCGATTCGGTACGATCCTGGGGCCACTATAGAAAAGCAGTAAGGTACTCTTAACGAATCGATTGAAATCAGTCGCGTTAAGTCCGCGACTCGCAGGATAGAATGAGCTAGTGAAGCAGTTTTAGGCATGCAGCGACTCACAGGCGGATAAAACAGATGCAGGCAGATACGCTTGACGCCACATAAGCCGCTGCAAAGAGCAGTTCTGTAAGTGGACGCAGCTGCATGAACGTTCTGTTCCAAGTGTCGGATAAAGCTGGAGAAGGGCGTCTTGTAGCGCTCTGAGTAACAAGCCCGCAGGTACGGGCCTCGCGGGGAGAGCGGACGACCGGAGTACTCACATTTTCACAGCCCCTAGAAAAGAAAATACGAAGCGACGGCTATACACGGAAGGAGTGGTTCTTTAAGGACGCGTCTTGAACGAGTGCGTTGGGCAACTCGCTCAACTTTCAGAAGCATACGTTCGACGAGAATTAGCCTAAAGCCGTGCGTGTACATTCAAATGACACCCAGAAACACGGAGTGAAAACAAAAGTAAAGCCGACCTAAATGCCTAGCTGGATTGCAGTGACGATAATAATGACGCGGTTTTTGGAGCGTCATATCAAAAGTATACGATCCGCCCCTTTGCTTTATCTCATTTCATGCAAACGCTACCTGGACGTGATAACGTAAGGGGCAATAAAAATGCGTATGTATCGACGCCTCGGTGTCTGTCCGAGCTACAGGCGCACCATGAGGCTTGTTACAAAAAAAAAGAAAACGTACATAAAAGAGTAACGGGAACCGGCTTCCGAACTTGCACCGAGCTAACTCTTTCGACCTCTGGGCGCCGGCAGCAGTAGCAAGCGCAAAACACCGCTTTCCGCGCCCGATCAGATCGGTCTCCCTTCGCGTCAGAGCGGCGTGTCCCAGTGCGGGCGAGCGCGGCTATATAATAATTCGATTGGTATCGACAGGGGCACTCCGGTGGTCAGGCGTGTTGTACGGGGTGATCAAAGGAAAGGGCGCGACCTCGGCTCCGCTTGTCGCTTGTCCCCCCCCCCCCCCCCCCCCCCCCCCCTGTCCCCTGTGTAGTACACGTGGGCGTGCCCGCTCGTTTGGCTTGCCTGTATGGTGTTCTTGTTTGTTTGCTTTTTGTTTGCCCCTGTTGCTATCGACAGCTTGCTTATGTATGTTTTTGTGTGCGTGTCAAGTACGCGAGGTGCGGCGTGGCGATTCTACACTGCGCGCAAGATCGAAACGCTTCGGCGGCTCAGCGATGTTGAACTAACCTGGCCGCCGAGTCGGTCATTGAGAACGACTGACGGCCCGGAAATGACGGATAGTCGCTGAGATTAAAAGGCCAGACTCCGGCCAGCCTGGCCTTTTACGTCCGTGTTTTACTTCTTGTATCCCCTGCAGTGCTTCAAAATATATATGTACTTTTTGTGGCGCCGCAGTGCACTGTACTTTGAAGTAAGATAGCTTATCTAGAGTGAGCGATGTGTGCCCCGTTGCCCGTTCTTGTTGGTTTGAAAGGGTAATTAGATATTATCGAGCGGATCGATTAGTGTCGCTGGTTTAGAGCTAATCGCTGAAGTTTCTTCTTTTTTTTTTAAACGTGAATGCTATCGTTCGCCAAAACTAAAACTGCACAAATATTCTTCTGATCGTAACTCAAGGTACTGGAAACAGTATTCGTTTGCAGAAGAGTACATGTGGATAAGCTAGACAGCCAGAGAAAGGTAATATGCGCAGCTGTTGTACTGAGTGCCTATAGTATGCTTTCAGCGCTTCGTTTGCAGATTTTTTTTTTTTTGTCATTAGGGCGGCAATGTTGGTCGCGCAGGTGCGTTTGCACGGAAAACGGCGCTGGCAAATCCTTTCTAAATAAAAATAAAAATGAAAGAAACACCCAGTGACAGTGGAAATGTTTAATACCGCATGTAACCCAATTCCGTTCCACGAAGTCCAGCTGCGTCTCCTACTGACAGCAAAGCTCCAGTATCATATCGCAGTTTAGAATTTAACTGGCCATGTGTGCCTCATGCAGACACCGTGCTGTAGTTATGCTTGGTCTATGCACTATGCATTCTGTACTCGATCTCACTAGTTCTGAGCAGCGCTGCCAAAGCTACGAACGTTTAACGTTCGTAGCTGCACGTTTAACGCACTTCACCTGAGAATTCTTTGTATTTATGCGCCTGCGCATTCCAATTTGGTAAACGCATTCTTTAAAGATTTAGATGTGTATTTTCTTGGAGGGCGTAATGTTGTGATGTTGGGCGATTTCAACTGCGTGCTCGATACGGTCGCCGATGTGCAAGGCCCTGGTAGGGGTAGGCCAGGCTGGAATGCGCGTGAGTTGCGCCGCTTAGTGAATCATTTCATGCTCACGGACGCGTATGAGCTCCTCTATGGCAACGTCTTTGTGTGGACTTGGCGTCGCGGGTTATCGTCGAGTAGGCTAGACAGGGCGTACGTTCCGGCGAGCCTTTCACGGTCAGTTTGTGTAGCTAATGTACTGACGCTGCCATCCTCGCCGGCGCACATATCAGACCACCGCCCTTTTCTTCTATCACTCACGGTTCCGGCGCCTGCAGTATCACCCCATAGACCATGGCGGTTGGATGTACGCATACTTCACGACGCCAGCACTAAAGAGGGGCTCACACGGGTCTTGCGTTTTTCGGTTGTTGGGGCGGTGCCTGGTGACTGGGACCGTCTGAAGGAGCAGTGGCGTCACCATTGCGCCGCATCTGGTCGAGCCCTTAGGGCTCGCGTGTCAGATGAGGTGCGTGTGGTGACGGCGAAGCTACGTATTGCTCAACGCACCCCGTCGCCTTCGTCGCTTATGTGCGCATGGAAAGAGGAGCTTTCGGAGCGCCTACAGCGTCTTTTACGTGCCTCCTCTTTGACAGCGGCTGCATGGCGTTGTCGACGCAGTCCAACTGCTCATCCTGAGGTGCTTCGGTTGGCCCGCCAAGAGCTGTTGTACACTCAAGGTGCCCCTGCGTTTACATCTTCCGCCGGGGCTACGTCCCAACTAGGTGGCAGGAATTTCAGTGCGTTTTTTAGCCATTTCAGGGGTATTGCTCAGTCGGTCATTCTAGTTGATCGCAATGTCGTTTCCGCAGCCCCATTTTTAGCAGGCTTGCCGCAGGTTTCAACTGAACTCCATGACGGCCTTATGGCTGTGCCAACAACAGATGAAATCAAGGAGGCGTTGGACTCCATGAAACGAGGCTCAGCGCCTGGTCCAGACGGCCTTCCTGTGGAGTTCTATTTAGAATTTTGGGATATTGTGGGCCCTATTTTCTCGGAAGTATTAAAAATATGCTTTACTGAGCACGTATTTCCTGAATCATTCAAAAGAGGCCGCATTGTCCTTATTCCTTATTCCGACATGCCCGGCAGATTGGCGCCCTATCACCCTGCTAAATTCAGATTACAAAGTATTAGCAAAATTACTCGTTCGTCGTCTACGAGCTCTCCTCCCGTCACTTATTTCCTGCCACCAGGTTTGCTCCATCCCAGGCCGTGAAATACACAGTTTATCTTCTGTAACGCGAGACATCCTAGCGTATACTTTACGACGGCGCGCACAGGGTCTTCTTGTTTCCCTTGATCAGGAAAAGGCGTTCGACTTCTTAGAGCACGAGTATATTTACGGGATGCTGGATGCTTTCGGCTTCCCACCTTCATTCGTGCTTCTCATTAAAGAGATGTACACAGATATTTCAAGCACTCTGTTCCTCGATGGCCGGGAAAGTACCGCATTTGATGTTCGCCGTGGCGTCCGTCAAGGTTGTCCGCTCTCCCCCCTTTTGTTTGTCTTAGCATTAGAGCCTTTCCTCTTGGCAGTCAATCGCCACTCCTTTATTAGAGGTCTAGCTTTGCCAGGCAGCGAAGCGGTACGCGTCACTGCTTATGCAGACGACATCACTCTGTACTTAGCTGATGAACGCAGCCTGCTTGAAACTTTAAATGTTTTCCGTGAGTACACCTCCTTGTCTGGGGCTGCTCTTAATTACTCGAAGAGTTGTTACTTTTTTGTGGGGTCTTCCCAGACTCGTATTACATCTTCAATACCTTTGCAGTGGTGCGCGCAGATGCGCATTTTAGGTGTGACCTACGACTGTGCTGGAATATGGAATGGTGTGTGGTCTTCGGTCGTCGAAGACATTACCGCTCGTGTGCGAAGGGCGCAGACATTCGAGTTGCCTCTGCTTGAGAGGCGCTACCTGGTTCAGTCCGTCATACTTGGTGGCTTCTGGTACCTCTGCTACACTGTTAAACCACCCCTCCGTGTCATAAGGCGAGTGCAGACTACAGTTTTTTCGTTCTTTTGGTCAGGCGGAACCGAGCTTGTAGCCCGTGCTGTTCTTGGACAACCACGGGACAGAGGAGGGTTTGCCTTTCCAAATTTGTCCGTCACGTCCTCGCTGTTAGCGTTGAAGAGTATTTTGCGTATCCTGCTAGGAAACGCGTCTCCGGCGCGAATCCTGGCTCGGTACTTTTTGGGCCCTTCTTTACGCTTTTTGGATCCGGCGGCCCCTGTTAATCATGGACCCCAGTCAGAGCAACCTACCGCTTTCTACGCTTCATCAGTGGCCTTTTACAGGCATGTAAGAGCAGTAGCACCTGCTGTCAACATCGTTGCAGACCGTGTGGTGGACATTATGGGCACACTATTGTTACCTGTTGTGCCGGCGTCTCGCCGCTCACCTATGCGCCGCGTTCAGTGGGCGCGTTTAGCGTCGACACCTCTCCCAGATCATCTACGTGACTTTGTCTGGAAACTTGGCTGGGCAGTGCTCCCTACTTGTGACCGGTTAGAGCGGTGGGGTGTGTTACGCTCCAGTACCTGTCCGAATTGCCCGCTCCGGGAATCTAATCGCCACGCTACAGTCACCTGTGTTGTAGCGCGTGTCTTTTGGCGCGCGGTTCATGCGGGATTTCGTGGGCAGGGCATTTCGTGCTTCGTCTCCCGCGGCCGCTTCCCCAGCGGCCGTTTTGCTCGCCTGTTAATAGTTGCAGGTCTTTTTAGTTTATGGCGCAGTCGATGCGCCGCGGTCGCTAGTGGCTTTCGACGCCGCGCTGTGTGGCCAATTCTCGGCCGTCTCCGACGGGAGCTGATTAGTTTTTTGTCCGAGGAACTCTTTTTCTTGGGTGAGGAAGAGTTTCTCCGACAATGGTCATGCCCATTTATTTCTGTTAATAACGGTCGTCTTGCCTTGGTTTTTAGGCCAAACTGGCGCTAAGGTCTCCTTTTCAATGTTTCAATGACTAATTATCGACTTTTCGCTCTTCTGTCAATCGGTATATGTGCATTCTTATTTTACATTGCCCATTCCTGTTAGTTACTTAGAAATGTTTACGGTACCTGTTTAATTGGCTCACCTTACATGCTTAATGTCATGTGTTTTTGTTAATGTGATTGTATCTTGTAACCTTGGCATGTGTACATATGTATATAAATTTTTTCTAAACAGCTACGAAGCGAGCAGCGGGGACTTGTTTGCGTTGCGGAATATGTCCGCTGCTTGATTACAGAATCGTGGCATATACAAGTCACGTGACATGACATATACAGTCATGATACATAGAGTCATTATATGTGCGCAGAGGCAGCGAAGCTTTGTGCAGTTCGAGAACTTTTGCAGGATATCGTTCTTGTCGAACGCTGCAGTTATATGGAAAAGTATTTGTTTCTTCCACAAACTTCCACTCTGTTTTGCGTCGCCGCACGTAATACACCTCTGAGTGTTCCGGTGCTCCACCCCCACCTGCACAAGAACGAAAAAATATATATTTATTTAAATTTAAATAGCAGGTGTATAGCATACGGGGGGTGATCTGTGCCTGAAGAACCGCCACGGTAGCTATAGCTGCACGACGGCCCAGACCTGTACGATGCTATGCCGCTCCTCGCCACGTCCGCTGCTGCCAGACGACGGCTCCCACCTGCTGCTGGCACGCCTGATCTATATTTTTGTTTGTTTTTGAGCCTATGCGCAACGCCGCCTGCCCAGCAGTGGCGCGCACGCACGCACGGTTATTCCCAGAACCCTCAGCTGTCCGCCGGAGTGGGTTGGGGGGGGGGGCTCCGACCCGCTTTTGTGGGGCTCGCCGTTTCCAACCCTTCCTGTGCGAAGCCCGTCGCGTGCACACCTGGCGGCCGTCACGACTCCGCTGCTACTCTCGTTCACCCCGCGTCCTTTTCTTCTCTCTTCTTTCTTTCTACTGCTCTCGCTCTGGCGGACGTCTCCGCGTGCTGCTCCTTTTTCGCAGTGTGCGGTTCTTTTTGCCTTAACTGCACTCTGTGTCATACGTAGCAGTCAACGGGGCGAGCCCGCCGCTTCGCTAAGGCTGAGTCCGCGCCCCAAAATGATGTTCAACGTACAACCAAACTGAACACAGGCGTATTTCGTTGCGATAAATCTCAAGTGCCATGACTGCCGCCGCGGTGCTCAGCTACTGACCCGAAAGATGCTCATTGCCTCCCTCATTGCCTGAGTTGCTTTGGGACGTTAAACCTCCGTAAACCAATAAACCAATTATAGCCATCCGAACAACTGCCATCGGTGAACACTGGATCTAAACTCCGGAACCGAAGGGAAAACTGCTAGCGCACCTAATTTGCATTTGACATAACTACGCATTTCGACCATCGTTTTTTTTACACGTGCCACTAGTCTACGGAAAGGGCAGGCGGATCGAGTTCGGGAGTCGGATCTCTATACACACTCCAGCCCTCGCCAAATATGTCTAAAACCCCCGTCGCGCACCTCCGCAGCCACCGATGTAGTAGAGCTATACGGAGCGTGCTGCGCGCGATTCGCCGCGCTCAAATCGCGCGCACTTTACTCCGCCCGAGACGCAGAAAAACTTCCCTCCCGCTTCTTCTCGGGCGCCTGTGCTTGTGTACACACGCGCGAAGGAGACGTGGACGCGAGAATGTTTGCGCCTTTGGATTGTGTGCGTTATGCACGTTGCCGAGAAACTCCGTCACGCTGCGCACGTTGCTCGTGTCGTAACGTGGCGTGGCTCACGCAGCGCACGCAGCCGGAGAAGAAGCGCCCAAGAACGCAGAAAAGCTTCCCGGCTAAAAAAGAAGAAAAACAAACAAAAATTGCTATCTCTAGAGAATGCATGCGCTGCTCACGGAGGCAGCCGTAAAGCGTTTTTGGACTGGGCTAACTTCACACTGGTGCTACACGCTGGAAGCCTGTTTAGGTGAGGTATATTATGCTCGCCGTCGGATGCAGACATTGCATACTCTTGCCACACAGCCACATAAGCAGTTCATGGTGGTTCAATAGCGCAAACAAACAGGACGGAGTAAGGAAGGGAAGAGACGCACAGAACTACTTGATGCAGGGCTTGGTGGTTCATGCTACAAAATTATAACGGCGCAAAAAGGGACGCGCACATGAAAAGACAAAGAAACGGACAGTAAGAGCGCCATTACTGTCTCCATTATGTTAGGGCGCTCTTACTGTCCGTTTCTTTCTGTCTTTTCCTGTGTGCGTCCCTTTTTGCGCCATTATAATTTTGTGGCGCACAGAACGCGGCTGAATTTCAGCGCCGTTCTGTGCGTCCCTTCCCTTACTCTGTCCTGTTTGTTTGCGCTGTTGAGCCACCATCAGTTGTCATCTACTCATCCAATCTGCAGTTCTTCTTCGCATAAACATGTCATCATCGTGGTCGTTATAATTATTGCTCTTTTTAGAGTAAAGTTCACTTAAGCACAAAAGCATCTTCATTAAATATCCAGAAGCCCTCGTTCTGAGCTGAGTGATGTCCCATGCCTAACCGCCGAATTCCCTCAATTAGACCCAGAAATCGCTGGTTAGCCCCTGTTCGCTGGAGTAGTTTGAAAACTGCAGCAAGTCGCAACAAGTGCGACAAGTGAACTCCGTTAAAATTCCCCTTGCGCTAAATTGTACCCATAAAATTTCCTAAAAGAGGGGCCAAATTGCCCGATTGAAACATCACTGTCAACCTAATGAATTTTCATACCTCGATCGTCATTCAACGCCGCGCTTCGCCATGGCACTTCACTACGTTTCTTTTTCCTTGATGTGCACTTTCTTTGCATTTCGCGTAATGTCTCGCACCCCAGTCCATAGTTCCCTCTCCGGCTCGCACATCATCTGACCTGCGTTCGCTCTCTGACCGACACTCACCTCTTTTAGTATCCTTCAACATTGGACCTGTCATTTCTCTTTGCACAGCTCGCTGCGGTGTCCTTTGATGTAAACTCTGGATACCACCACCGCCGCCACTACTACTACTGCTACTTCTACCACTACTACTACTACTACTACTACTACTACTACTACTACTACTACTACTACTACCACTACTAGCCGGCGCGGTGGCTCAGCGGTTATGGTGCTCCGCTGCTGACCCGAAAGACGCGGGTTCGATACCGGCCGCGGCGGTCGAATTTCGATGGCGGCGAAATTCTAGGGGCCCGTGTACTGTGCGATGTCAGTGCACGTTAAAGAACCCCAGGTGGTCGAAATTTCCGGAGCCCTTCACTACGGCGTCCCTCATAGCCTGAGTTGCTTCGGGACGTTAAACCCCGCAAACCAACCAACCAACTACTACTACTACTACTACTACTACTACTACTACTACTACTACTACTACTACTACTACTACCACAACTTCTACTGCTACTACTACTGCTACCACCAATACTACTACTACTACTACCACCACCACTACTACTACTACTAATAATAATAATAACACTACTGCTACTGCTACTGCTACCGCCACTACTACTACTACTACTACTACCACTACCACTTCTTTTTCTTCTTCTTTTTCTTTTTCTTGTTCTTCTTTCCTCGGCCTCTGTGTTAAGGCACTTCGTGTTGCAGCGTACGTATCCGATATCAGTGTCGTTGATGGATGCTTTACTTGTCCTTGCCTCCCTTTTAATTTTTTGGAATGTGGAGAGAGTTCTCCGGACCTGGAGACAATTAGGCAGCGAAAATAAATAGACGTATACGTCATATGAATAGACCTATTTATATGTAAATAATGCGTATAAATAGACGCATATATAGACGTGCAAATAAATGAATAGGCGTATACCGGTTTACCGGACCCCTCTTGCGCAGGCGCACTGGCGTTGTTGGCGTCAGGCGGGGCTACTGCGCGTGCGCAGCCGGAGTCCGGTAAATAAACCGTTATACGGGTACGTCTCCGGTATGCTAAAAGCGTCTTAAGAAATATTTTTGCGGCGCATGATTTGTTTTGCACTGCCCTGTGCTATATAATATAGTGGGCGCCTAGGCCATAAGCCGGTCTAGACAGCATCTCCGCGTCTCTCCTTCGTCTTACATCCGTGTATACTCCATTCACTCGTTATGAAAGAGGAAAAACAGTAGGTCTGGCGTTGGAATCCAAAACGGTGCATTAAAATATTTTCTTCCCGCGTTTGTTCTGGCAGCATTGGTTTTCAGCATAGCTGAGGACGCCAGTTTGTTCGTCATTCATGGTTTCGCCGTCAAATTAGTCACGCTGTAAAGGAAAATATCGAAGCGCTCCGCATATATCCACTCTTTAGGTCATCGCGTGGCCCTAGGCCTCAATTAACAGATCGTCAAACAGGATGCACGGACACAAAACAACAGCAACAATGACAAACTCACGCACTGATTGCCGTCTACGCCTGCCTGCCCTGTGCTAGGCGTTATGTGCCCCTGCGGCCTGGTCCAGGCCGTGTCGCTCGTGGAAACCGCAAATGGACCCGCGTGTCCAGACCTGTGTTTTTGGAGACGCCACCTGGTCATTAGCCGGCGCTAACGAAGGAACAGGGGGCCAGGCGAGCAGAGCAAAAGACGACGGAGGAGTGGACAGAGTTTTCTCATTAGGGTCGCCGCGCTGAGAAAGAAGCCGAGAGAGAAGCGGATAAGGCTTAGTAGGGTCCTCGTTATCGGAAGAGCGGAGATGGTTCGCGTGTGGGCCTCAAAGGGTGCACAGGCGACGCGGGAAGGGGAAGGGCCGGTTGCTCGGGGGGTCGAGGAACAGCGGACATCCGGAAAATGGTCGTTGTGGGACCGGAAATGTCCTTCCCGGAGGGCGGCCGCTGCTGCCGCTAGGCTGTCGACGACACCGGTGATACGTCGTAGCTCCGTTCTTCCTTCCTTTCTGCGCTCAGCGAAAGATCGCTGGCTCTACTCGTTCGCGGTCGGATGGTGCCTGCAAACACGCCACCGGGAGGAGCCAAACGCGGCTGCCTAATCTGCTCTTCTTCTGCAGCGGAGTGCGACAAAACACCTGTGTCGCTTCGCTTTTTCTTTTCTCTCTTTTTTTTTTTAGGTTTCGCTCTTCGCGTCGTCGCAGCGTTTGATCCGAATAAAGGCTTGGAGACCTTCTATGAGCTAGTCGCTTCCTCAGCTGATTCTTGCAATAGTAGCACGGTCTCAGTGGTATTGCGTTCGAAGGCGCTGGCAAGCACCAGTTGTATTAATTAATTAATTACGATCAATCAGTCAGTCAAGGAATATCAATCAGTCAATCACTCTGTCAATTAATTAATTAATCATCAATCAATCAGTCAGTCAGACAGCCAATAAATCAATTAATCAATCAATCAGTCAAGAGCGCGGCCACTTCGGACGCACGCTCGCGGCCCAGAGAAAGTTCATCCCCAGGGACTACTCACAACGTACCCTGCGCAGAATTTTTAGAATTTCGGAAACGCAGTTACCCTCGGCGCTGTGGCCCAAGAAATTTCATCTATTTCGACGAGTTGTGTGCGCTGGAGAGGTTGCTTTGCCTGCAAGATGCTCGAAAACGCTTGTGTTCTGGCGCGATGAAGCCAAAATTTGTTGGGCCACAGTGGCAAGAGTAACGGTGTTTTCAAAATTCGAAACACGGGTATTACAGCGGGCTACAGGCCTCTCTATAATTAACAATCCTAAAAGTAATAGTTAAAAAGTTAACTATTCAGTATTAGTTAACCAGCCTGCTATTAGCACGTGTTAACTCTATTCAGACGTACTACATCGCTGCCGATGCTGTACCGATAAAAGCGGTCTTCTAACCATACAAAGCCTATGTTTAAAAACTGCGTAAAGTCTAGGATGAAACATCCTGCATGGCCAGAGCCACTGGATAGCAGGAGTCGGCGGCAGGTGTAAAAGCCACACTTTGCCTCGCTCCGCTGTCACTCATGCGATTTTCTTTCGAGAAATAAAATGCAGCATCCGCGAAGAAAAAGCCGGAACAAAGTGCCCTCCCTTGCGGTCAGGCGACTCCGAACCGCCGCAACCGCGGTATACCGCTCAGCACTCGACTTACCGAAACACCCGCCGCACGCTCTCTCGCCAATAACCAAAACTGACAGAGCAGGGGAAACGGGTGAGCTGCGTACGTCTCTGCTGATCTGCGGGGGCAATCTGATTGGACGCGTGCCGAGGGAATTTCCCTGCGGACCCCACGACCCCGGTGCGTGGCCAGTGAATGCACTAAGGCACTTGCGGGCAATATCCGCACCGGGCGGTGCCTGTGGCCCAAGGGGACGGTAGGTCGTCACCGCGACAAAATACACTGCATCCCCATCGCCCCGTTCCTTTCGGTTTTTCCATTGCGACTACCGTGTATGCATCGAAACCACCCTCGCGCACGGTATATACAAGCACCCGAAAAAGAGCATCCAAAATCGTAGCTTGCGTATCACTCCCTCACCTAACAAGAGACGTTGCGTTTCGTTAAAGGCACTTCCTCCTACCTCCTTCTTTCTATCCCCGCAGGCAACGCCGAGGCTGCCCTCTGGTGGATTTGTAAACGATGGGTGTGCGCCCCTTGTAGCGACCTTGAGGAGGTGAAGATTCGCACGGTCGGTATTCGCGTCGCTGGTGGCGCGCGACCTTGTCTCAATGGTGTATCCTGCGATCGCTTGCAACGAAGTCGCCTGGATGTAACATATACACTGACTACTCCCTCTTCTCCAGCAGTCTGCTGTGCCCGGCGTGTGGTGTGAGCGAAGGCCTTGAACGATTGCTCTGCGGCTGCAGTAATTTCATGGCTTCGCCCGGAAAATTTAAATGTGCATTGGGTTTCCGCCATCGCTCTACACTTAAAACGCCAACACGCCTATATGGGAGTAAATGAGGAGCAAGCTGTCTTCTACCGCACACCATTTTATATACCCTTAGCAAAAACTAATACGTTTGGAATATACGGAGGTCTATTTAAAATGTATTTTAAACATATTTTGTATTCATGAATGCACTAAAAATATGTAGGAAATACGTTTCTGAAATTTCATGCTTGGTATTCGAAATATATTTTTAAAATGTGCCAAAAATACCTCACTTAAAGCATACTTCGAGCACTTTTCAAATACATGAAAAAATATGCATGCAGTTTTAGCATCTTGTCAGTGTATTAAAAGTGTATTTTCGGAAATATGAAATTAATTAATCGAAAGTATACTTCAATTCTAGAAAACGGGCAGCCCTTGTAAACGTATATGTATGCAGTTTTAGCATCTTGTCAATGTATTAAAAGTGAACTTTCGTAAATATGAAATTAATTCATCCGAAATATATTTCAATCCTAACAAACGAGCAGTCCTTTTAAACGTCTTTGCACACTTCTAGCTGCCATGAACAGTCGAGTGCTCGAAATCGTGTTTCGGGAAATGGCATTTGCGTGTCGTCAATGTATTTGAAATGTACTTCCGTAAATACGTAATTAATTCGTCCAAAGAACACTGAAATTCTGGCAAATTGGCAGTCCGCATTAGCATATTTGCAGCGCACTACAAGCTGTCGTTGAACAATCTAATGATCAAAATCGAGTTTCGGGACATCGCATTTTGGTGCTGGCCATCTATTTAAAGTGTACTTTCGTAAATACGCAATTAATACGTCTGAAGTATATTTAAATTCTAACAAATGGGTTGTCCGCGTAAACATATTTGCATTACACTTCAAGCTACCGTGGAACAATCTAGGGCTCGAAATGACGTTTCAGCGAAGAGTGAAAACTTTCCCTTTCTTGTCATCCTTTCGTTTATGGTAACTTCTAGCAGGAAGGTGATCACCACTTATACCCCTGCTACACGGGCGCTTTGAATGCCTTCCAGCCGAATGTCATCTAACGATGCTACATGTGTTCTGTCTAAGGGAGTGCTTGATAATATTACGCCAATGAATATTAACCGCGTCAGCATGAAATTTCCCCGGGAGTGCGCCGATGAGGGCGACTGCACTCATACTGTTGTTTACATCGCTTGTTTACATAACATAAAACGCAATCTGCGCTTTGGTTGTAATAAACAATCTGTTTTATTTTTTACTGGTTGTACTCGTGATTGTTTACGGAGTGCTACAATGTGTGGGAAGCGATGATGCGATCGCACGCCTGAGAAAGCCGGGTTGTTGGCATCGCGCAGGACTGGCGCTTCTCGCTTCTTGTCCCGGCTTTCTCCGACGTGACCAGTACTTTTTTTGAAACTACTTTATCCAGAAGTATGCATGGCGACTGTTCGCTTTAACTGAAACGGCCTAACTTGTTATCCACAAGCTAGCGACGGCGACGACTGCTGCTGACCGTAAAGCACGGCTCGGCAGTCTGGGTCACACCGGCGATTCCCGTTCATCGTACGCGTGCCCTGCGATGTAAGCAATAGTTGATTTCAGGTCACTGTTGCCAAAACTACACCTGGTGACCATTTGCATTCACTAAAGCTTGTGATTCGCTCTTCACAACCGCCGAAATCACAGATCCAACCCTGCGAACTCGCTGGGCCTAGTCGTCGCGGAAGGGAACAGAGCCGTCGTCGATTGAAACTGATTTGGCAAGCGCTTATCGCTGGTGAGTGTTCAGGTATGCACACGTGAAATATAGCCGTTCGTTTCGCTCATTTAGAAGCGACCGCCGCCTCATCACCGTGCTCTCGCTCAGCCGCCGACAAGGCTGACCGTCCGCCAACCGGATTCGTCGGTGTCGTTGGCCTGAAAAACGTGTCCCTCTAGAATCATATTATAGTAAACTAGATATTTCACTATAATTACATGCTGTTGTTAAGCGTGATATATACTGTCGTTGTCGGACTAGTGTGACCGCCGTCGTCGTCGTCGCTGTACACTGAAAACGAGCTGAGGCTTTCGAATGCGTTTCGAAAGTGTCGTGCTGCACCGCGGCAGTCCATCGAGTCCGAATGTCATTCCTATTCTCGAATGCCATTCCACTCAATGTCATTCGAACATTTCCGTGTGAGAACGTGATAGCATTATACCAGCAAAAGCGCCTTGGGTACTTCTGGGTCCGAATAAGCCAGCGGAAAGGACCCCGTGTGGCAGGGCAGACCGGCTCCCTTACACGCCCATGTATCTGTTGGTTGACAGTTCGACTCCTGACCTGTGCCTGACGCAAGTTTCAACTAGCAATTCCGTTCTCAATTAATCCCAGATTCGAACGCGACCAGTAGGGTACTTCTGCGATAATTTGGAAGCCCACAGTATTTGCGCAAAAAAAGGCATCACCGTGCAAAATAGTGCGTCGCTTTCGCTGGGTATATATACAGCAAGCCAAGTATTGCGCTTGTCGTAGGATTTGTTGTTTGCTGTGTCGCTGTCGTCTTGGTAAGCTGTATGTAGGTATCTGCCGTTCCCATTCAATCACGTGACCTTATTATATCAGACTCCTGTTGATTAATGATAAATACCCGTGTACGATTTGTTCTCCAGTTCATGAATTAACCCGTGCCATTCCATGGAGCCGCCCAGTAGACCTTTTTTTAAGCCCGAGTAAACACATTTTTAATGTATTAAATGTATATTTTTAGTATATTTCTAATGTATATTTTTATTATATTTTTAATGCATTATAAATATGCTAAGCGGGCAAAAATGTACTTTTCACGTATTTTTAAGAACGTTTAAAATATTATTCCTAGTATACTTAGAAAGCATTCGTATTGCAGTTTAAGCATAGGGACAAAAAAATGCGAAATAAATATGAAATTAATACAATACGTTTGAAATGCATTTTTAGCACATCCTCTTTTCGCTAAGGGTAAGATGGCATCTCTAGAGGACATCTGGAGGCTAGACGACATCTTACTCCCTTTTTTCTTCTTTCTGTTCAGAGTGTATCCACTGCCCTGTTCTTGCACTTATTCCCTGGCGTGACGCAGCTTGGGCGTCGCATGAATCAAAATCTTTTAAATTTTTCAGTGGGCAGGAGTCATATGCATTGTCTGAAAACCCTGTGTCTATACGTTAGTGCGCGGGGGTCTTGTGTGCGTTCATTTATTTTCATCTTTTTTTTTCACCCTAACCTGGAGTAGCCTATCACGTAGACTAACTACCCTGTCATACATCTCCCGTAACTATTAAACGGTGTCTCGACCTCCTCCTGCTCGGATTCTTGTTGAAAGTCCAAATAAACTACTCAGGCACGTAACTGGTACCGAACTACCTCGTTTACTTAGTTCAGTGCCTGTCAATGCCACAGCGGGGAAGGGGGGGGGGGGGGGGGGGGGGGGGGCAGTTGGTATGCCGATCGTGGGTGCACGTGTATTAAAAAAGAAAGAGTGTACAGCATGTTTGTCGTCTCCGGAAACACACTTTTGGAACTTAGAGGTGAAGGCTTTCTACTTCTTTTTGATCAGTGTCAGACCACATATAGTTTCGACTGCGACGATCAACTAATGGCCGATGGCTGCAGAAAACTGACTTGAACTCAACGTACTTACTTCACGCAACATGTACACATAACGTAAGCCTCACTCTCCTGCTCTATAGTTCGGCAGTGCAACGTGCACAGTGTGGAAGTCTTCTGGCCTACGATTCTCACCATTCGCAATGGCTGAGCGTTAGCCCTACCGTCTTCGTTCTTGCTTTACCGTCTGTTCTTCGCACGTGCTCCTTCGTGCATCCACTTTCCGACGGCTATCGCGTGTCGTCGGCACCGGCAACAGATGGCCCAGACGTAAACAGTGAAGAGATATCGGCCCGCAACGTTTCACGAGGCCTCCCCCCCCCCCCCCCCCCCCCCCCCCCCCTCGAAGCTCTGCCCTTCTTTCAGCATCTCGCGTCCAACTTCCGTTTGCTTCTTTCACATTCGAGGCCCGCCGGTCTGTCTGTGTCTCGGGAAGATGAGATGCGTTCGGGTGCGTGCCCAGATGCGGGTTAGTCGGTGGTCGGAGCGGCACAACCCTTTCTCCAGGTGGTTGCGGGCATACACACGCGAAGCACGGGCGTGCTTTCTTTTCGACTTTGATCTTTCCGGTGCGGTTTCTTTCGTCCCCTCGCTTTCAGCGGAGTCCCGTTTCGAGCGTCCAACCGGAAGCGTCCGCAAACAGCCGCGCTTACTCCGGTGACGTAGACCTGCGTGCTGTGGTTGGAGATGTTGCGCGCGTACCGAACACTTCTTTTGTTGATGACTTTTGAGACTGTTGGCTGCGAAGTGCGAACGAAAGCATGAAGTATGGGGAGGCGTCTCTGTAGGCTGCCTGCCGCTCCGCGTATGAATAAGGGAGTAATTACTCATTGACATCCACCCGAGCGCAGCCATGCGGCTACAAAGGAAAGCTGTACAGCCTTCTCAGAAACTTCGCATTTGAAGAAAAATGTGTCCTGGTCGGGGGTTCGAACCCGGGACCACCGCTTCACCGGAGCAGTCGCTCTACTAACTGAGCTAACCGGGACGGCAAGCTTATTGTAGGGCGAGAGCAAATTGATCAATAACTCGAAGTGGGAACAGTGTCGGTCAAATGTTCAGGGGAAAACCCCCAAGGTGGAGTAGATTTGTAATAAGGAAGTAGTTACTCATTGACATCCACCAAAACGCGGCTACCCAGTTTGTAGCCGTTCGGCTGCGCTTAGGTGGATGCCAATGAGAAATTACTCCCTTATTACAAATCTACTCCACCTTGGGGGATTCCCCTAAACATTTGATCATCCGCGTATGGATGTTTGGGAACTAGTAGACTAGTTGGAAATTAGTCCACTAGTCCTAGTTTTCAGTAGGTGTTTGCGACGCGGCAGCAAGCAAGTGGAGGAGATGGTGAAGGAAGTGGAAGCCCGAAAACGCTTTCATTGCGAGTAGACAAGAAACTGAAAATAAAGAGGAAGCATAGGCTTTCCGGGAAAGGAAATTGGGCGGCAACTGTTTCACTTCTGTGTGCATGTCTCAACCTCAACCGTGAGGGAAGGGAGGAAAGAGGAAGTGAGAGAAGAAATAGAGGAAGAGGTGCCGTTGCGGAGGGCTCCGGAACAATTTCGACCATCTGAGCGTCGCTAACGTACAGTGTCTGTCTCACCATGATTCTCTCATCATGATCGGGGCATTCGGTGTTAGTGCATGTGTAGAGAGACATATTATTCGCATGCGGCCGTTGGAACCATTTGAAGGAAACGTGCCGACTCTAAAGTGCAAGTTTATATGTAGGGACAGTTGGAAGCAGAATTTGTATTTACTACCTCATTCCACTGGCGGAAAATTTCTCTGCGACTCACTAAATTCCGTTTTACAAATTTTCAACCAGTAATTAGGCAGGCTCCGAAATGCTCAAGCTACACCCCTCGGAATACTCAGAGCATGCTGAGCTCTCACTTTTATATTTAGTTCTGTTTTGTGGACTTGTTTCCTAAAGAGGGAAACATTCGAAAAGTCACATTTGCCGCACAGGAATTAGAGACACACTGTAATTCGAGATGCCACGTCGCTCTATTTCATAAGTTAATTATAGCAAGTCAAGTTCCCTATCTGTATATCCGTTTTCATGTGCGAAGCAGCAGAAACCCAAGAAGAGCACTCTAAGGTTTGGAACTATTGTGGCTTTCTGCTACACTATGTTAATTGCTCTTTGTTATCTTTATTTTGCTTTGCGCTTAACTGTATGCTTATTACTTTAGATGAAATTGTATAACCAGGAATATATGACGCTTTTATTTCGTATTTTAGTCTGTTGTCTTTTGTATTCTTTTGTAAACACTGCTCTCTGAAATGTCTTTGGCCGCGCGTATGTCAATGAGTACGTACGTACGTAAATAAAAATAAAAAAATAAAGCGCTGCATATTTTGGGCAGAACAATAGTTTCCGTCACCGCTGTTAATTTTAGATTTGTAAGACGAAGTAATCCTACCAGTCATGGGTACCTTCATGATCAGTCTTTTGCACTTCTGTTCTTTCATGATGAGTTATGTTTTATCTATGACGCAGTGAATCTTGCCTATTTTCGATCGTTCAGTATTTGTGCTTATTATGGCATCCGTTTCCTTATATACGTTCCTTTAATACTCTTTCGCATACTGTTGTTATTTACTTCGCACGTGTCATTTATTTTTGTTGAAAACTTCTTGTTATTGTTTTTTTTTTCTGTTGGCGTTCCACTGATGTTGAACTTACGTATTCGTTGATACTTCCTTACTTTTATTTTTCGTTCCTTTCTCGTTCTTTTTTTTTGTGACACGTTTGTGTGTTTCAGTTGATTTCATATACGCGATATGCCGTCTGTCAACCGCTGTAATCTCTCTGTATGCGCCACTCAATTCTGCAAGACCCTAAGGGTCATGTGTGTATCGGAGATTACCTAAACAAGTGAAGTAGTATATGTATTGCTCGTCAGTTCCGAGTCGGTAGGGTTGGTGTGTTTCGTTACCTGAGGTGTAGTAAAGCATGCTGTTATTCGTCGAGTGCCTCTTTCACTCAGTGGCAGTGCCAACAACGTGGAGAAGGCGGATAGGAGACTATAAAGCCAGCGTTTTTCCGTCTTTTTTTGTTTTGTTTTGTTTTCTGCGTGCGCGTTACCCTCCTTAGAGAGCAAAAATCTGCGTTACCTTGTAACGCTTGCTCTCGCCTATTGCTCCACTCGATGACTTTGGGCTACTGTTTACAGCAAGAAATTAAAAGGATTTGAGACAGAAATAGTAATAGCGCTACAGCAAGACGTACACAAGAAAGACTGACACAGGACATGCGCTATACGAGACCCTTTCGAAGGCAAAACGATATATATCTTGCATGTCCATGGTAGAGAGAGGGTGTGGTAGATGGTCCTTGGTGATCACAAAATGAACAAGGAAGGGGAAAACCTCAGGTTGCTTGAGCCAACGTTTCGACAAGGGGAATCGTCTTCGTCTGGGCATGTTGGTATGTTGATGTTATGGTATGGTATGTTGATGTTACAATGAGAAACACAAAGGTATTGAGTTGAGAAGATGACGGGTGGTCACACACAAAAGGGCTCTGGGATTTCGACAGATGGTTTAGAAGGACGTCAATTGGGGCTAGATGGTGCATTATTTGAGACAGAAATGGTAATAGCGCTGCAGCAAGACGTACACAAGGAAGACTGACACAGGACATGCGCTATGTCCTGTGTATGTATCTTGTGTAGCGCATGTCCTGTGTCAGTCTTTCTTGTGTTCGTCTTGCTGTAGCGCTATTACCATTTCTGTCTCAAATAATGCACCATCTAGCCCCAATTGACGTTCTTCTAAATTAAAAGGAAACAAATTTTTTATACAAATTTTTATAGCTTTATCACAATATGTTCAGTCTGGATTCTACCTTGTACTTGCGACCACCCGGAAGACTGTCATCGCGTACTAACCATCCCTTCGCAGTTATGTCATACATGCCGAGAGTTGATGTGTACAAGTTTTCGTTTCTGCCTAAAACAATTACAGAATGGAATAACCTTGACCGGCACGTATTCAACAAAACTTGTTCACTTGAAACTTTTGTAAAAGAGCTGGAACTGTGTTGTACTGACTGACTATACCATTCCCACCCTGTAACAGCCCGCAAGGGCTAACAGTATTTGGAAATAAATAAAAATACCCTGGAAATGGCGCACGCACTATCGGCTCAATAACTAATAACAGAAATGTTTGCGCATTTCTTCTCCACATTTTGTAAGCAATGGAAATCCTTTCCTTAGACAGCGCAGATAGACGCCAACGTAAAAGAACGAAAAAAAGATATCTGGCCTCTGTATGTACCCCTCGTGGAGAACTCGCCAAATGCGTCATCATCAACAAGCGCGTACGGAGTGACAGCCACCCAAGGACGCCGCGACTGTGATGAGGCCAGGCGCGTCACGCAAGCGTGTCATCCAAGCGCCTGTCGTCGCCGGTGCATTTCCTGCCCTGCACCGGAGCGCTGACGCGCCATGCATCAAGGATGGCTGACTGGCGCCCCACTTCTTTCACTATGAATAATATTTTCTCGCGATACGCATTGTTTGTTTTTGTTTTATTTTCTATGAGAAGGGTTAAGCGACTCCCAGAGCACCATTTCTCGGAAGGCTGTTGACGTCCCGTCAAGAGGATGACTCGAAAGTTTGGTTGAAGTGATTGTCATGTTTTCCTTGTATCGTTGGAGCTGCGAGTTAGTTGGGCCGTGCGTTGTGTTAGGACGTGCTGCTACATGATGCTAGCTGCCAGCGATCAGTAAGCCTGTCAACAAATCATTAAATCGTCCAGCCAGCGCCCAATAATTCATTCATTCATTCATTCATTCATTCATTCATTCATTCATTCATTCATTCATTCATTCATTCAGTCCCGCCGCGGTGGCTCAGTGGTTATGGCGCTTGGCTGCTAACCCGAAAGACGCGGGTTCCATCCCGGCCGCGGCGGCCGAATTTCGATGAAGGCGAAATTCTAGAGGCCCGTGTACTGTGCGATGTCAGTGCACGCTATAAGAAGCACAGGTGGTGGAAATTTCCGGAGCCCTTCACTACGGCGTCCCTCATAGCCTGAGTTGCTTCGGGACGTTAAACCCCAAGAAACCAAACCAAGATTTCATTCATTCATTCATTCATTCATTCATTCATTCATTCATTCATTCATTCATTCATTCATTCATTCATTCATTCATTCATTCATTCAATCAATCACTCATTCAATAAATCAACACACGTCTGGCGCTTTTCATAAATGGCCAGCGCTGTGCACCCGTAGAACCCGGTCGTTATTGCCACGTTCATGGCACGTTAATGGCACGTCCATGACATATCTGTGCGTGCTTGTGTCTTCTGCGAGAGGTTTCGTAATACGAACACCGTGTTTTTCATCAATCCGCACGCAGTCTGCACCACTGATGGGTTGTGGACGTTGAGAGATACCGCGTTTTATCAGGTTCCCTCGATACTTTCGGTACAAAATGCGTCAGGTTCGCCAAGCTTATTGTCGCCAAAAGGCAGTATCGTGTGCTCGGTAAACCAGTAATCACAAACAGAACCGCATTATTGAGCCTGTTTTGAAACACTCAGGACAGAGATTGGCGTGGCAGAGTATAGGCAGAAATTGGTTTTGTGTTCAGATGAAGCTGATGCTGCCAGTTTTACTGCATATTGACGTGTGTGATGGTTTGCAGTTCCCAACTGTCGTTAAAAGTACTGTTGTCCTGAGAAGTGGGCTTTCTTTACCACTTTATTCTACCTTTACTTTTTTTTTTGTAGAAAGCTTTTTTCAGTTAAAACATATGTGAACCAACCTGCTAACATACGCGGCACGTCTTCCATGATCAACCCTCCCATCGGCTTTATTAACAGGCCAAAATAACATGTGAGCGTTGATGCAATCCGAAAACACTTCTGAGCCTTACGCCTCTCTGTACAATAGCCCACAAACCCGTCACGATGGCTCAGTGGTTACGGCGCTCGCCTGCTGACCCGAAAGACGCGGGTTCGATCCCGGCCGCGGCGGCCGAATTTCGATGAAGGCGGAATTCTGGAGGCCCGCGTGCTGTGCGATGTGAGCGCGCATTAAAGAACCCCAGGTGGTTGAAATTTCCGGAGCCCTTCACTACGGCGTCCCTCATAGCCTGAGCTGCTTCGGGACATTAAACACCAACAAACCAAACCAAACAATAGCCCACGACAGTTCTCTGGGCATCGCAGCAGAAAACCCGCAGTAGGTTGTGGCGCGAAGGCTGCGCTGTTGTTCGGTGCATTTCAGTGATTGATCGTTTTTCCTCCCATCCATATTGACCCAGACCGTGATCCCCAGCGCGATCGTTAGATGTCGATTCCTTTTAGGGTAACCCGCCATAGTGGGGACTCTTCGAACACCAATTATGACCCTCGAAACATTGCCGTCCGTGGCTGCCGCTTCAAGCACGCGAATAACTCAATATCAGGGCAGAACAAAGAGGCGTGAAGTCCCAGACAGGATGGTTCGAGATACTGCAGTAGTCACGGGGTGGTTCCTTTTCCGACGCTTCTGAGATAATGGGTTGGACTGAGCTGTAGCACGGCGAACTCCCAGGCCTTTCGCGCCACACAGTCTGGAAGGAGCGACAAGGATGATTGTAATAGCCCCTCCTCTACCTGCTTTTTCAAGTGCGTACTTTCACATCTGGGTGACATGACCGCTGGTGGCACATGGTCCTAAGCGCCCCGCTGCCCACAAGTGCCAAGTCTACAACATCACGGCGCCGCCGCGGTGGCTCAGTGGTTGTCGTGCTCGGCTGCTGACGCGTGTTCTATCCCGGCCACCTCTGTCGAATTTCGATAGAGGCGAAATTCTAGAGGCCCGTGTACTGTGCGATGTCAGTGCGCGCTAAAGAACCCCAGGTGGTCGAAATTTCCGGAGCCTTTCACTACGGCGTCCCTCACAGCCTGAGTCACTTTGGGACGTTAAACCCCCCATAAACCAATGTTGAACCACTGGCTCGCTTTATTGCATGATACACCTCAGCCACTTTCTCATTCCTGAGACGAAGGCTGAGGTTTTTGTTTGATTGGTTGGGAGCCTCAGGATCTTTGCCCAGCCAAGAATAGCCGCTGAGGCTACCTGAGCTTTTTTTAAGGCGTTTACTCTTAGCCATTTCCAAATTGCTTCTTCTCTTTATTACTAGAGATTACAATCTTTTAGGCCATCTACACCATCGATAAAATTTCATATTTGTACGCATTCTACAGGAAACGTATTCTATACCTTGAGCTTGGCGCATGATGGCCTTACCTGCCTACGTTTTATAAAACCCAACACAAAACGAACCCCATAAACCAAACCAAGCCAAACAACCTCACGCTCTCATTTGCCGGCAGTGGAAAGGGGCTTTTGATGATGCTGAATACTACGCTGTATATTTGGGGATGACGGACGCTGCAAACATCAGTAGCGGTCCCCAGCTCTATTCCCTAGTACCATGAGTTATCCCCAGGTGTAATCACCAGTGTCAGGTTGTCCCCAGTATCGTGTCTCTCACAGCTTATCTCTGTATTAATTTAAAGCACAGCGTGCCAAACGTGTACATCGCTACCGTGCCAGACGCCACCGCGGGGCCTCTCTGTCGGAGCCACACCTCTTCGTGCATAGCCTCCCCCTTCCCCTCACGTTCCCTCCTCCTCCCCGTGGCCATTCCATACCGGGGCGGTGTCGTCATCCGTCGGTTGCTTCCATTTCTGTCGAGCCTCCGCTGGGGCGCCTATACAGGGCCCCGGTTTCTCCCCAAATATTTGAGGGCCGCTGCCGGCGGGGCTTCCGAATACGGGCGCTTGCTGCCCGCTGTGATGGCGCGCTGTTCTTTTTTTATTCTCTCCTTTTTCGCTGCCTTTTTCTTCCTTGTATGCACCGGCTTCGCCTAGGAGGGAACCGAAAGGAAGGAGCCTGTTTACCTTGGGACGGGCTCCTCGGGCCAGATTGGAAGCCGCCCTGCAAGTCCTCTGTGCAGAGCGGACTCATATTGCCTGCTTGTCGGAGGCACAGCACCCGAAGGAATGGGGGTTCTCGCACGGCTGCGCTTGCGCACCGACTGATCGCGCGAATTCTGCTGTGCGTCAATAATGGGACAGTGACGGACTAAACGGGTGAAGCAGCGAATGGTTACGCAGGGATTGAATGAAGGCGCTTCTGAGTTAGTTATTAGTGGTGATCCCTGCGTCGCTTTGTACACAGTCGGGGGAGTCATCACGATTGGGATGGAGTAAACGTGTAAGAGCGTAGTAGAGGGAATAAGCTAGCGAGTGGGCGATTGAGCAGTTGCAGAGTATTCTCACCGACAGCGTGATGTAATCGTTGGGCAGGCGCCGTTTTCCAGTGGGGATTGCTTATTTCAGTGAGACATTAATTGCTATTGTTTCGCAACTAAAAGCCAGTTTAGACTGCAGTTGCGCTTTATTTGCAATAAAAATGGTCTATAAAAAGTCTATAGACTTCTTATTGCTCTATTGACTTCTTATAAATATTGCTTTTTGTCTATTCATAGTATATAGACTATCTATAGACAAAAGTCTACGAAAAGTGTATGGCCATAAATATATAGTCTATAGACTGCCTATGGCATTTGTATTGCCTATAGACTGTTCCCTAGGATTTGTCTATAGACACTCTATAGACTTTATAGACAGAATTCTATAAACACTCTATAGACTGTCAATTTTTTTTTGTAAAGGTAACCTTGCAATCTCCACTATCTGGATTACAGCCATTTCCGTAGCTCATGCTTGTGTTATACATAAGCCAGGATGCCCTGGTATAGTTTAGACCCCTGGAATTCTTGAACATGCAGTGCGATCGCACAGCACACGAGCGCTTTTGCGTTTCTTCCCCGTCGAAATGCGGTCTTCGCAACCGAGATTCGATCCCGCGACAACAAGCTCAACAGTTGGGCACCGCAGTCACTAGCAATGGCTTGCAATGTTCGTAACGTTTTAAGGCTTGCAGGATTAGACGCCTTTAGCATACCGAGTACCGTGTTACCGTTACCGTTACCGTTACCAGAGTACCGAGAGCCCGCCTACCGCCGGTGAGCACGCGCTGATTGGTCCCGATGCTGCAGGCGCGCGCGTAGCTGCCGGGTACGTGGCGCCATCTGGCGCCGTCAAGGCGATTTGCGCATGCGCTTTGGCTGCTCGTGGGCTCCCGGTACTCCGTTACCGGTAACGTAAACACGGTACACGGTATGCTAAACGTGTCTATTGTCAGGGTGTCGCTACGTGACAATATTTTCATGGCGATTTATTGCCGAGAGGCAACACCGATGGAGTCGCATCAGGTTGCGACCGAGGGCCATGGGCTCATTGCATTGCACTGCCGATATTGTCCCTGTGTGGAATGAGCCGCTAATTGAGAATATCGCGTCGACGATAACATCACAGAACCCTTTGGCGAATCCTGTATAAAACTCTATGCTTGCAGAGAAGAAAGAGGTCAGGTAAATGAGATAAGGTATTAGCTCCTCTTGATGATACACGGAACGAGTTAATGGTGAATGCGCCAACGCTGCGCTTTTTGCATATGGGATTCTTCAAAACGCGCCCTTCGCTGCAGGGCAAGATGTAAAATTGCGTGAAACAACCCTTATAAAAATGGTATGTGGGCAGTGTTCTTCTTGACTCTGTTGACTTCCTATAGATATTGTTTTTGTCTATTGAAAGTCTATAGACTGTCTACAGACAAAAGTCTACTAAAAGTGTATGGCCATAAATCTATAGATTGTCTATATACTTTCTATGGCATTTGTATTGCCTATACACTGTCCTCTCGGATTTGTCTATAGACAGTATATAGACTTTATAGACATAAGTCTATAAACACTCTATAGACTGTCTAAAAACTTTTTTGTAAGGGAACTGTAAGACTACAAGGCCGAGATCAAGCACATTGATGCGTGTGTAGATGCGCAGTAAATTCATGCAGAATGCGAAATCCAGCTTGTTTGTTATTGCGAAATGAGGAAAGTGGCCTACTGAGCGCCTGTTTGCTCGTTCAAAAGGGAGTTCCAGACCTCAGACGACGTATACATGCACGTGTATAGGGGCGCATTTTCGGGAAAAGAACAATTGCGTACAGTCTTTTATACAACAAAGTGCCGCCAAGCGAGACAGATGTCAAAATGATTCCAAGGACAGCGAAAAGTTCAGTCATGCTTCTAGCCGCAGGTGACGCGAATATATACTCCGCTCCGGCATGTGCCGTTCGCTCTGCAACACGGGCCTTACGGCTTCGATCACTGGCATCACTGGCCTTTTTTAGGCCACTTCTTTGCTAAAAAAAAAGGAAACGCCTGAAACAGCCGTCAGTAAAGATGTTTTTTACTAGCAACTGTTACTTTCTATTTCAGACTGTTTTTTTTTCCTCCACGGTTGCAAAAGTCAGCAATTTTAGGGGGGACAGAAAATTTCTGTTATTAAAATTCCCCGAGAGTCCATAGAAATCCCCTTTTCGCCAAATTTCAGGCTTAAAGTTTCCTGAAGTAATATACACCGGCTGTATGGAATACTTTAGGGAAGGAACTAAAAATGTTAACTCATTCTTTGACTTCAAAGCACACTTTACGTGAATAAATGTTAGCGAAGAAGCGTTACTGCGATGTATATTTTATTTTTCTGTTTTCCCTCTTGTACTGTGTGCAGTTGCCTATCTTACGAGCCCATTTTTTCAAATTCGATTATGATATCAGTTTGACTGTATAATGGTACATGGCTTCTGCTTTCCTCCTTTATGTTTTTCACTTTAATTATATATGTCTGCATTATCATCTATACTGTGTATATACTCATATTTTCATATATTTATTTTATGTCAAGCAACCTTCCTCATGTTTCGTTTGATATACCTAATTAGGAGGCCCCAATACAGTCAGCGACTTCGGGATGTCCTTGTGTGTGATATTCTGTACGCATCAGTTCCATATAAGACTGATTATGATTCCGAAAAGGGGAAATATCCCGTATGGAAGATCACTGAATTTCTTTGGGAAAAAAATGCCGATGTATGGAATCTTGGAATCGTATTTAGCGTCCCTTTAGCCCGGCCAGTGGAAAATGTTGCGGCGGAATCCGTGGGCCCAGGGCCGACCGCTGGAGGGAGGAGGATGGGCGAGGTGTCCATAGGCACTGGAACGTTGTTGCACCATGCCGGCCGGTCGAGCGAACGGCGTTTGTTTACCCTGCGGTGCTTGCTTCTGGGATGGAGGAGAACCCCTCCTCCTCACCCCCCCCCCCCCCTCCCCGCCTATGTGTAAACATTCGGCGAATCGCCGCTTATAGGGAAGCACGCAGTACGGCGCCGGCTCCCGCCATTTGGAAGACGCCCGCGAACATGTTTTTTTCTTGCTGGAGAGCCGGTGTTCGCGCTCGTGCGGGGTGATGCAGAGGCAACGAAATATGTAGATGGAACGGAAGGACATCAACGATAAAGGAGCATGCTAGCGCTTAGGTTTAAAAGCGCCGAGCGAAAGCCCGTGGGATACGGGATGCGTCGGTTTTGTCGGTGACGAACTGAAAGACGCGGCGCAAATGTTCTATTGGGGCGTCGCTGCCCACGTGAAAGCCTAGGTACCCGAGGACGCTTTTGAATGCTACAACGGCTTTTACCCGAAGGAGAAAAAAGAAATGTGAGGAAGATCTTTTCCTCTGTTTTTTTTTCTTCTATTGCGTAAGCAATACTACCCCAGGTTTCGAGCCGTCGTGTAGCTCGCGGCGGTGGCCACGGTTGACCTTTTGCCGCAGCGAGGCCAAACATATGTAGCGTCGTTGCCATAGCAACCGTTTCAGCCGCGCTCCACCAGGCGGCAGGACCGCTACTATTTTTTTTTTAAGGATTGAGCCAGTGAGCAGGCGAAGGAACCAGAGCGCTAACCGTGAACGAAGAGGGTTAGGTTAACGGAGTAATGCCAAAGTAAGACACCGCGGGCGAGTTTTTGGGAATACGGTGGTACTTTCAACTGTTGCTAAGCGAAAGGGGATTTTATGGGAAGGCTAGGGGGAAGAGGAGAAACTCTTGAAGGAAACGAGAACTGCACCAGGTGTTCTGGTGCTTCTTGTTATGGTCTAGACGAGTGTATTACCATAACAAGTCCCTCAACACCTGCTAAGCAGTTCGCGTTTCCATCGGAAGTCGCTCTCTTTCCCCAGTCACCGTATCCCGAATTTTCCCTTGCCCTTAGCAACCCGTGGGAGCAGCCGCGCTTGTTACAGGCAAGACGAGTGTGCGCCTATGACAATTGTCTAACATGTGTGTAGTAAGTGTTGTATACGATTGTCCATTTTATTTATGATTTCGCGATATGGGTGTCTGTCGTCCGGCCGTAGCGATGCGACATGAACTGAGGCGAGCCGGTGAGTTCATTCGAGTTCACGTTAGCGAGGTTGCGGCTACGTATCTCTTTAGCAAGCGCTTTCATGGGTGTCTAAGTACAGTCTTTGTCAAAAGTTTAGAGCCCAGGGGGTTTGCTTCTGGGCCACATTGCTTTGCTTGTAATGCGTCCTCAGCGTCCTAAATCTCCTGAAGGTAACAAGATTTTTGGTCCTGCTTCCTCCAATGCGTAGGACTTCCATTAGTGCTACAGGAGCGCCACAATAGTGCTTAGAAGCAAACCCCCTGTGCTCTAAACTTTTGACAAAGGCTGTACATCTTTTATTACAGAACTCAGTACCAATTTGACATATGTCAGTGCGATTTTTCTGGTCGAACTAGGGATGTTGGTGGGCGTTTCACTGTGTACCGGTCGGGTTTGTTTTCTTTTTATTTCTTGCTTCACATATGTAAAAAACTTTACCAGGGTCTTGGCGGTACATTACGCAGATCGGACGCCACGGTTTTACACCTGGGGAAAAGAGCTGGTTGGGGCCGGCGCGCGGGAGCAGGAACGTGTCCAGAAAGGCTACGCGCTTCATTGTGTATGCAATTCGCGCTTCAGAGCTTCCTCAGCGGGCAAGCCGGACGACGCGTTAACAGATGCGTTCAGGAGCATTCGCTCTGCGTCACTAAGGATCGACTTTGTCCCTTAATAGTCACACTTGTATTTGCCACGCGCTGCTTTGTGAGACGCGGTTAATATACTGACACAGGTTCCAAAGAAGGGGAAAAAGTAGGGAATCATTTTTTTTCCTTGTCGATCCATGATGACAGTCGGGCTAGAGAGTTGTCGCTGCCTGATTAAGAATGGAGGCGCTGTTTCTCTAGCAGCTTAAAAACATTTTATACGTAGTATGGCACAACTTCGCTGTCTTTTTTTGTTTTGGAGAACGGGGAGGGGGAGGGGGGGGAGGTCGGTTTTTTTTCCATGAGTCATTATAATAATCTTCTTTATTTCCATCGGTATGATGGAGGAGGTTGTGGGTAAAAGCTGCTCGTAAACGGCAGCTTGAATGTATTATGAATGTATTCCGTAGTTTGTACATTTATATACTTTGTACTCCTTCCCGGATTCGGGGCTGTACTTCTGATCGCCGATCGGAGTACGCGATCAGTACTTTCCGTTTCTGTAGGTATTCATTATTCATTAATTTTATTTCTACTTTTGCAATACAAATTACCAAAACACTGACTGAACCCATAGCCAGAGGCTAGTGTGGGGTTCAGAAAAAAATATATGAAGGCAATGACACAGCACTTGTGAAAAATGAAAAGCACAAAATCACGGCGAAAGACCCAAATACATCATACAACAAGGAAAAAATAAAATAATGTGCATTTTACAGCAGAATGAAAAAAATCTTTCATGAACAACATGGTACAACAGACACAAACCGAAGACAACTGTCACATATGTCAAATAAGGCTCATAAAGTATGTTCGCAATTCTCTATTTGTTTCATGAGACTGTTTTATTTCTGGGGGTA
Organism: Amblyomma mixtum; assembly: GCF_055824585.1. Taxonomy (NCBI): domain Eukaryota; kingdom Metazoa; phylum Arthropoda; class Arachnida; order Ixodida; family Ixodidae; genus Amblyomma; species Amblyomma mixtum. Next base: position 33,278,448 of record NC_143015.1, read on the forward strand.
AAGCATTCCAAACCTTGGCTCCTGAAAACTGCACCAATCTTTCGCTGTAAACGTTATAATTCGGTGGTAGATTAAAGTTACTATGTGTAAGGTTTCTTGTGAGTCGAGAAGATGAGCGAAAAGTAGTTCGCCCAAGAAAGTAGTTCGCTACTTTCTTGGGTGTGAAGTTGCGCGTCCGCGGCTCTGCTGTTGTGGCGTGTGCGTAAAGCATGTCGGCCTTGCCCGCTTTTGTTCGTGGCGCACTTACCGACAGGCCGGTGTTTTTTCAGGGTCATGCCTCTACATCTATGTATATTTGTCGGTTCTTCAAAGTGCTCGACAGGGAAGAGACACCACACACGCTTTCAGCCGCCTACCGACGGCAGCGGCATCGCGGCAGTTTTTACAGCAGCGCTCGGAGGCTTCTCAGCCTTGTCGGGATGTTGGCTTCGAATCTTTGAGGAAGGGCGCACCGCTTTTCTTCAGATTACCTCGATCACGAACGAGAACGCGGCGCTGCGAAGCCATGTCTCCTGTGCATGTGCGGCCCGGATAATCCGCCTCTCTCTCTCTCTATTAGCAAATGGCAGTCCTCGCGTCGGCTGCCCCGAACAATTAGTGACTGGCCGCGTGTCACACGGCATGCCCACACTTCCTGCATTCTGCCGCAGACGCGCGCCCAAAAATAACACTCTCGCGTGCGAGCATTGATTTTTCTCCCGGCCCCGTAGTAACCGCATAAGCCGGGCATATATACTATATCCCAGTCGGCTGCGTGCCATATATATATAGCGGGCAGCGATTCCGCCATGTCCCGCGGTTATCTCGAGCCATTATCGGCGCGCCGAGGCGGCGAGAGTACTACGGGCGTAATTAACCAATAAGGCCGGCCGGCGGTTCCCGCTCCGTGTGCTCAGTTTGCTCTTCGAAGGATAGCGTCTGTGCGTGTCCACGTTTGTGTGCAAGTTTTTATGTTGTTCGCTGTGCGTGTTGCGTGACCGCTAACCGTTATGAGAGCGCCGCGGCCGACAGACGTCGCATGTGCTGGAGTTTTTGTTTTGTTTTGTTTCCAGGAAGGGGTGCACGTGGTATTATTTACCCCTTGTGTCGGGCTGAGCCTTGCATGCTGATTAACTCAAGGCTGCTAATATTCTCCGAGTCGGACCAGAGCGCGGTCGGCCAGCACTTCAGGCGATATCGGTGGCTGCTCATAGAGGCTTTGCCGGCCGCAGGTCAACTCGGCACTGTTTCGTCTCGAGACTACGTCACGGGATAGCGATTCTTAGTTCAGTGAACGAATTCAACTTGGAGGTTTTGGGCAAAGCAGAGAGTGCTTATTGTAATTCTACTGACGAAATTGAAATAAACCGCGTTGGGCGCAGGATTTAAGGTAGATTAAAGAGTCCCTAGTGAGCCTGGATTGCGAGAGCGAAAACTTTGTGATGCGTCCCAGGTCCGGTTAGCTGGCTTAAGTGAGTCGCGTGAGGGGCTCAAGCTAGGTGTTCGCGAACTTTTTTAGAAAATCTCGTGAGTTTTACTCTCCTGGTTTACGGAGACCTCCACTACCGCACCTCTTTCTCTCTTTCACTCCCACCTTCCTCCCTTCCCTTACGGCGTGGTTCGGGTGTCCACCAATATGTGACAGCACTGTGCCATTTCCTTTCCTCAAAAATCCAACAACAACCGACTACGTCCTTGACAGACAGTTTTGGTCTGTACTTCAAAGACGATCACCTGCACTTGCGCAATTTTTAGTGCTCACGTGTACGGGTCTGTGTGGGTGCGCGGAAAGTGAAATTATGTTGCTGCGTTGTCCGCACGGTTGAATACCTAGCGAGTTAAATGTGAGACTCGTTGATGACCGTTATGAACTGCTGCTTCACGGATAACACTAAACTTATTACCTGCAGTTATAATCCAACGCAGATATTTTCAGTTTCTCAAAATGACATCACGCTAGTGTTTGAAGATCGCGTATTGTAGTGCTGTGCAATAGCAGGCATGTGACGAAAGCAAGACTGTGTAAACCGTTGCACTGGAGTTGAGCAATTAAAACCAAATAGATAGTAAAGCAGCTTGGCATATAAGCAGTGGATCGGCTTTCAGCATCCATATGGTCTAGCTAAACAAAAGTGCACGTGCAATGGCGCGAGGTTTTATTTTTCTTCTTACCCACTGAGGTATTTATTTCCTGGTCCACCTCTCAATAAATGCCAAGTGATGTATCTACCTACCGTAGCTATTTTTTCTTAATTATTTGACCAGTATATTCCGTTGGACACCTTGAGGCAATAACCACTGCTAAAAAAGTGCCATAAAATGAAACAAAATAAAACCTACCCGCAATAGCGCTGCCCCGAAGTGTGCTATCGCATTCTTCGTGAGAGCAAGATAAACTGATCGGTGCAGTTCTCTCATAGCGACGCCATTCGTACAATCTGCTTTGCTTAAATCCGCTGCAGATGTGGCGTATTTTTCCACAGCGCGAAAATTTCGCTTAGTTATTTATATTTTTTTCCTGCATCGCATACCTGATCACTTATCAACTTCAATCTTATCAACTTCCTCTCAACCTCCTATCAACTTCCAAAACACCGCACCATACTGCAAAGCAACAACGTTGATTTATGTGTCATATCTTTTAAGGCCCTTTTTGCGCATTATGTCAAATCACGTTTATATTTTTTTTCTTTACTCCTTTTTTTTCTTGGTTTTATTAATTGTGTACCTATTCCTGTTTTCTTCTCTCATAATGTTATTTTTGTATAAACATGTAATATTGTCTCTGTGAACTTCGCTTGTGCGGTGCCAGGAAATAACTATGTGAAAATAAAAACCCTGCTTGCCGATATCTCTGTACCAAGGATCGAGGGCCTGTCAAGCTTTGTGGCTTTTTCCCTCGACTCCTTTTCATACCTGTAGGCATGAATCAAGATTATTATTATTATTACAAAACAAACATGAGCAGAATTACTTCCCTTAATTAACGTTATGCTTTGCCATCGATTTTTCTTTTGTCCCCCCAGGCCCCTCGGGCATCGCCACCCCGAAGAGCTCGGCGAGCTGCAACAGTTCTCGGTCGGGGTCTCCGCACACGGGCTCCTTCATCCCGCAGCCGAAGTCAGCGGTCGTCACCAGGGACCGCACCACCAACACCGACAGGTCCAGGTGAGTTGTTCCTGCGTGCAGTGTTCCTTGTTTGCCAATATACTGGGGCACTGGTTGTGAGTCGAAGAGCAGATGGAAGGAACTGGTGGATGTAGGTTCTCGAAAGAAGAGGCCATTGAATGCAGGTGAGGACAGGAAGAAGTGGAGAACTAAGATTAGAACCAGCGACACGCATTGGCTAGTGGGATAAGCTGAAGGAGGAAGAAAGAAGGAAAGATGGAAATATTGCTCTCCTTTGCTCGGCGTACCTCTTTTTGAGTTTCATTGCGATAGCTTACACCTAGACCTATTTCTTCGATGTCGACAGTGGTGCTTTTTTTTGTTCTATTTATTCGACAGTTTCTCCTTAAGGCGTAGATTTAGAAATGGAGATAGGGAGTATAGGAGAAGATTAGAAGGAGGAGCGAACCGGCGTGCCTTGAAGTTGCTGAAAACTCCGGAGCTCAACCCTTGGCTAATACGGATGCTATCTCCGTGGCAGGGCCAATAGGCGCTCTCACAAAAGGCGCCCTGTTTGGTCACGTAATGCTATGCAGGCCGATGTTGGTTGAGGGAGAGGGTGGAGGTGGTGAGGCGGTGGAGAGGGGGATACATCTACTGCAGCCCTTTGTTTGCCCAGGAAGACGGACGAAAAACCTGTGGAGATATGTTTCAGTGCCTTTGTGTCTGCTTGGCTCTTGCGGCGCAGACATTTTCTCCTTGGACGTGCAGACACAGCGATTGATGGACATCATTCGATGCTTTGAAAAAAAAAAAAAAAGACTGTGTCATTGAGAACACCCAGAAGTGAGTTCTATTCGCTAGCCATATTTCAGCCTGACGATGTCCAAGGTGGAAAAAAATACTCCAGGAGGATCGGGAAAACACCATCAACGTCAACGTTTTCATTTCGCCCACGGAGGTCCAGTGGTAACCTTGAAGATAATTAACGCTAGGGACTTTGCCTTCTGCTTTGTCCAGGACGCTCCCCAAACGACAGCCACTGCACTATAGCTCTGTGCTCGTGGCGTTCGGTTACTGAACTGAAGTGTCCATACCGGCCGCGGGTCCTGTATTTCGGGGCAGGCCACATGTTGGCACAACCATGTATTTTAGTTTCAGTGCTTGTTGAAGAACTACAGACAGCGGGAATTATTCTGTACCCCTAGACTACACCGTACCCTATGGTCCCCAGTGTTCTTTTGATTACGCAGATGCCGCGTAGCGCCGCCGTGGTGGCTCAGCGGTTATGGTGCTCGGCTGCTGACCCAAAAGACGCGGGTTCGATCCCGGCCGCGGCGGCTGGAATTTCTTTGGAGGAGAAATTCTAGAGGCCCGTGTACTGTGCGATGTCAGTGCACGTTAAAGAACCCCATGTGGTCGAAATTTCCGGAGCCCTCCACTACGGCGTCTCTCATAGCCTTAGTCGCTTTGGGACGTTAAACCCCATAAACCAAACCAAACCAAACCAGATGCCGCGTAGGTTGAAGAAGCAAAGAAAAGAAAAGAAAACAAAAGGCTCTAACAGCGCTCTCTCTGGCTGAAGGATTTCTCTTCAGCTGATTCGTGATAGTGTAGTTTTTCCATAAGATCTCAACGCTATGTAGTGCTACAACTCCGTTATCACGCACATCGATGTATCGACGGGTGAATGTTAATGGCATCCCGTTTGAATGGAGGCAGTTGCTGGAGCCACTGTGCCTCTAAAGTTCAAGTTTCGGATTAGATAGTGCCCTGCATGTCCACGTGGCATTTCGATAGTGGCGCCATCTATCGCAGGCCCTCGTCGACCGCCTCCTCGTCATCCTTCTCTCACCTTCCCGTCAAGAACGCTGGCGTTCCTGTGCGCCAGCCGCCTCCGGCTCAGTCCAACGGACCGGGCAACGGCCACCTGATAAGCAAGGGGTCACACTTGGCCGCCGCAGCAGCCAACCACAACAACGGCACCGCCGCCAACAACAACAATACCGGCCACGGTGGCAGCAGCAACAACAACAACTCTATGCTGGACAAGTTCAAGTTCTTCAGCTCCAAGGACAAGTCGCAGGACAAGAGCAAAGGTGAGTTCCCCTCTGCACAGCGCCGCTGCAGTTCGCTCTCCGTGAACCAGCTGTTATGCGCTGTAAGATAGAGCGAAGGGAACCCGTGGGTGCTCAAACTTTTTAAAGCAGTGTAGACACTTAATTTTGGTGGCATTTTTTTCTTCTCTTGGAAACTTCGGAAACTTTTGCATCTTTGGCGCCTGTCCGTTGTCTCCTCGTCTCTTTTTTTTTTGTCCGTGTGAAATTATTTGCACCTAGGTGGTTTTTTCCAACTTTCAAGATACTACGCATGAATCACCGTGTGGTATTCAACTACGACTACTAACTAATTTATAATTTTTTCTGTTACGCTGTTTCTGTTTCGATTTCAACAGCCGAACGATGGCTGTGACGTCAAAGTGTGGTTGTATATCTCGTGAGAGATGGAAAAAATGTCGATATGATCGCTGCTTCATTGTTTTAATTCACTGCGGTGCTGAAGACAGCCTTCGTCAAGAGCCGGAATTACAACGAATGTGGAAGCAGTGATTATATTCCAGTTTCTTTCCTGCCTCACGTGACCTACAAGCACACTTTGACGTCACAGTCCTCATTCGGCTGTTGAAACCGAAACCGAAGCAGCACGAGAAAGAAATTCGATTGTAAATTCTTTAGTGCTCGTAGGAGAATAACAGGTGGCAATCTATGAATAATAATGTTTTACATATCATTACACACAATAAAACACGCACCGAAAAGTTAGATGTCTATAGACCAGAATCCAGAGTCGCTCCTGGGCGCGGCCATTTTCCGCCGACTGGTGCGCCGCGGTGCGGGCGTTTCTTTGGGGACTGCGGGCTCCGCTGCCGCGCCCGCATAAAGCCGCGCTTCGGGCGCTAAAAAAACATTGCCGAGCATGCTTCCGCTGCGTGGCTGTGTTGCAGGAAGTATTCACGCTATTAAAGGGAGCACATTGATGCGTTTTAATGACATTTAGTTTGATATTCACGTGAATTGTGCTGACGCTTAGAACGCGAACGTGCTTATATCGCTACCGTCTTGGTGCTCCACTGCAAAAAAAACTTTTTGTTCAATATCAAGTATTAGGTGTGCGGCTAGCATGCAATTCCAATTCCAATGCACTCTTAATCCTTCGGCCATAAAGTACCACCCGCAAACAGGGCTTTCTTGTCGCATGCGTGGTGCGCCAGTTTATCAACAAATTACCGCTGTGAGCTTAACTGAGTCGCAGCGCCAACAAAAAACAAAAATTTTCATGGTTTATGCAACCTGGCGCATAAAAACGTACTTTCGCTCAAATTATCAAAGCTTGAATAGATATTAGCAGCGAATCCAGCTTTCACGAATGGTGAGGTCCGAAGTCGCGTTCATTTCATTCGGTAGCTCTCGGCGCGTGCGACAGCGTTGCGTAGGCGTTTGGCTAAGTGTGAATGAATGTATTAAAATCGCGCATATTTTCCTATGATTAAGATAGATAGCAAAAGCAGAAAGACACTACGGTAAACTATTTACCCCCCCCCCCCCCTGATCCCTATGACATGTGTGCGGAAAGAGCAACTGAAATCGGTAGCGGTCGTGCTTACAATCCTGTGCATGAAATGTGTTCAATGGGAACTAGAGCAAGCTCAGCGCAAGGAGGTGATCGAAAACACGCGCTTCGTCGGGACAACCTTCAGTCTGCAGCTCGCCTATCAAGTTACTATACCACTGATTCAAATCAATAAATCCACATTCCTGCGCCTAAAATTATCATAGATGCTAGCGCACGTAAAAGACGGCAACAAACGACACGCCAGCGCAGAAATCTGCTCAGAAGTGCCGGTTTTCATTCCGTACGCTACCTGGCCGACTACTCCGCAGGAAAAATCCTTGCTGTTTGCAATACTATTCCAGAATTTCCCTGAGCAGCGCCGCCGCACCAGCGGCTCGGTGGAGCAGCGTCTCCGCTGCGGTGCCAGCGTTTAGAATTCTGAGCCAGCAGAGTATCATCATTGAAAAACGTAGCGCGAAAAACGAGACACAGAAAAGGTGAAGACAGGACACCAGCGCTAATCATCAATATCAATATCATCATGGTGGACACAAACAACGAGACAGACGCGCACTGCCTCGCCGCACTTACTCACATCCAAATGAACGGAAAAAAAAACTCGGAGATGTCACGTTAACGACTAACTTCGTGCAAGATAACCGCAGTACTGTCTGGTAGAGAGAAAATGTGAGTAGTGAGGCACAGCACACACCTTCATACGTTATGATGAAGCACTACAACGACAGAAGCGAAGACGTAAACATGCATTCTACGCGCGGCGCCGGCGCGACCCGCAGTCCATCGGTCCGCGCGCGCCGATAGATGGCGACCGGTGTCGAGAGTAGGGGCGCGCCAGCAGCCTGCGTGTGAGGGTAAAAGAATCTGGTCTATACTCATTTAATGTGGCTCTTAGCTGAGGGGGCGCTGGCTCTTAGGGAAGCGTTCTTGTTTGGTCGGTCGTTATTAATGCGCTAGAATCAGAAGCCCCACCGTGAAGAAAAGGTGTCCAGCGTCCGGCGGCGTAGTGTTGTGTACACTTGCCACCTGCCGCGGTTGGCAAGTGACAGAGTGGAAAGAGGTTAGTCCTTCTCTCTCTTTGTAGGGGAGAGAAGGGAGAAGCCGTAAGGTGGTTGCCCAGGCAAAAATCGTCCGAAAAAATGACTCTAAAACTGTTAATGACTAATAATGACCACGAACGCATCAGCAAAAATGAAAATGGCTGTGAATGACTCAGCAACGTGCAGAGCACAGTTCGTGATGAAATAACCTTTGATAAGCAAAGCAGTGCATGGCAAAGTATATAAGAAAATATGAAGAGAAGATAAGAAGCAAAAGAGAAGCACTTAAAAGAAATTAGAAGACCTAATGCTAACGCATTATCATTGCATAATGATAATTAAGCGACTCCGTAATTTTATTGTTTTCGTTTTTTTTTGCACCTCCTATGCACGCTCAGTGCGCCGTCGTCGCTCAATGGTTAGGAGGATGAAATGCTTCTAATGAACGCTTCTTCACAGAGTAGGGGGCAGGCATTAGAAGACGCCTCGTATGACCTGGTGCAATGCATGTGGATGTTCGGGGGCTGTCCTGGTAATGTCCTCAAAGCGCTGCACCCTGTTCTGCGATGCGCCTTCTTGTTCATACTCTTTAATAACGGTTGACAAGGGTAAATTGAGGATTGGCTTAAGTATGTACGAAATGACGCCCAAATGAATGTTTCTGAGAAATCGCAGACCACAGTTTCTCTCGCTTCCGGGGGAGTGTGGCCTGCGCTTTGCCTTGTTCGCCGGGCAACTTTTTCTCCGACTCAGCTCGTGCCGCGTCGTCTCGATGTTGGGACACGGTTGGCGGAGCTCGAACCCGTGCGCTAGCCGCCGCGGGTTCTCCTTTTTCGTGACCACTTCTGCGACGCCTTGAGCGCGAGACGCGGCCGGAATATTGATCAGCTCATTGCGGGCCTGCCTGCGTGCCGGTAGCTGCTCCGCTCCAGCGACCTGTGTCTCGTTCTGCCTCGGTGCCCCGTGTTCGCAGTTCGTACCCGGGTCAGCGTCCCGAAAGAGCCTAATGAGCTGACGTGACGTCTCGCGTTGCAGGTCATCGGCTATGGTCATCGGCTATGGCCACCAGGGACGGCGGTGTAGACCCTCCGAATCAGTTCATATTTGACTACACCGTTTTGAACTCTTGAGGACTTTATTTCTTCCCCGTATACGTACCGTGATTTCCGACACGGTGGCGCAGTGGTTATGGTGCTCGGCTGCTGACCCCAAAGACACGGGTTCGATCCCGGCCGCAGCGGTCGCATTTAGATGGAAGCGGAGTGCTGGGCGACCGTGTACTGTGCGATATGAGTGCACATTAAAGAATCCCGGAGCTCTGCACTACGGCGTCCCTCATAGCCTGAGTCGCTTTAGAACGTTAAGCCCCATAAAACCAAACCCATAAATCCAAAGGCACGGTGATTGTCTACGCAATAAGAAACAGTGGTCTTGGCGCTTTTCACAACGCAGACGGCACTATGGAATACCGTTTTATTCCAAGAAATGCCGATTTATATGTACAGTCTTTGTCAAAAGTATCCAGGCTGCATGGTTTTGCGTCTCAGTAGTATATTTAAACTACTATTCCAGCCCTCAAGATCTAAATCTCTGTGTGTAAGGAGAACCCCTGTCCTCACCTTAAAAGAACCTTTCCACCTTAAGGAAAGCCGTAAAGGCTCTACTATACAAATGAGAAGCAAACCATGCTGCCTGGCTACTTTTGAGAAGGACTGTACCTCCTGGAGGCATTGTGAGTGGTTACGGCGTGTGTAGGTTTGATACGCCCCACCAAACAGGGAACTGACTCTAGGACCAGTCTTGAGGGACACAAGTGAAATGTTTTGCACAACTCCTGCCTTGCCGCCGAGTGTCAGTTTCGCGAAAGAACGTGGCGTCAAATGGTAAAACTGGGCAGCAATAGCCCGCTCGGGCATGCAGTTTCGCCTCTTGTTTAGTCGTCGTGTGCGGAAAATGACGCGTCCGGCTTTCAACCGGCAGTTCCGTGCTTTGAGTTCCCCGTTAGGGCGGGATATCTTTTCTCGGTATCGCTATCGAGGCTGCAGCGGACATCCACCAGTAGAGAGCGAAATATTTGCCCCAAAACACTAAGGATCAGTGCAATTGGCTTTAAGCGAAGCTCTGTCCTGTCAACTTCGTTCCTTCTTGTGCTGTCATTCTGCGCTTACAACTCTAGTAATGCACTTACTAGCCCTAAAAACATTCTCGCAACTAGGCGTCAAATATCACTCGATCATTGGCGCTGTTTCGAGCAGACTATAGATGTGATGCAATCTAACCTTTAGAACCGAACAGGAGGTGTATTTCCGTTCTGTACTCCGAGGCTTCTGTTATTCCCTGAACGTAGACAGACGGTGCAGAGGGCACTAGAACGTTCGCTTGCGTGCAGGGTCTAGAGCATACGCGGGACAAGAGTGAGGCGCTGGCCGGAAAGGTACAAAGTGGCAAAGTGGCAGCAGCCGAATGGACCGCGCATTGTGCCCGATATACGAGCGTCCGAGTGAGCCGTCAATTGTACTGGCACGTGACAGTGTCCCTCGGACCTTTCGACGCCGCGTAGCCTCCAGTTCAACACGGGCCGTGGCTTGACCTCAGGAGGGCTCTTAGTGAGTCGCTGTTATTTCCGCTGCTTTCCTGCATTCATTTACGCCTGTTTCGAATATTGCCTTATCGTGTTGCCCGCATCTGGAGGGTGCTGCGTGTGTTACTTTATCTTTCGCATGACATTCATCGGCATGATCAGCCAACATTAGGTCCACTGCAGGGCTAAACCCTGCCGTAGTGATTTCCAGCCGCCGCTGTTTCGTGCCATTTACGGCCACCTTAGCCCAGCAAAACATGATAACAGCACTGGAGCTTCTGCCGTGGCCTGTGCTATACTCTTCGCTTCCCGTGGTGTTCCGTCTTTCACACAAAGATGCCACCGGTAGTCTCTTTTGTAAGCAGCGTGCCCTGGTTATATTCTGTTTCTTCCGATTAATGCCACCGCGGTGGCTCAGTGGTTGTTGTGCTCATTTGCTGACCCGAAAGACATGGTATCGATCCTGGCCACGGTGGTCGTATTTCGATGGAAGCGAAATGCTAGAGGCCCGTGTACTGTGCGATGTCAGTGCTCGTTAAAGAACTCTGGGTGGTCGAAATTGTTCGGAGCTCTCCGCTACGGCTTTCCTCATAGCCTGAGTCGCTTTGGGAGGTTAAACCCCATAAAATGAAATATTCCGCTTAACTTCTGCAAGGACATAATCAACTCGTGTTTGGTCCTGTTCGACACTGCCGTTTTCCTGTCTGGGAAGGTTACACATACGCATTGTTCTTTTTGAGTCTCTTCACGGACCTCTCATTTCTAACTTTACTGCAAGCCAGTGTTCGGCCGCATATATGTTTGCCAGCATAAAGGTGATTGGTTTAACATTACAGGCGAGGTGAGAGGTGAGAGCAGAGTGTATCAGGGAATGGACGAGAGTTTATGGCATTCTAGCTTAGCCGACATAACACCAAATGGTAGTGAGAGGGCGGTAAGATCCTTGGCAACACACAACAAAGTGGACAAGGGAGAGTGCTTAGCCAATAGGAGGTTACCTCAGGTGCTTAGTCAGTGTTTCGACAAGAGGCCTTGTCTTGTCGAAACGCTCGCTCCCCCCTTCCTTGTTAATTTTGTTTTCTATAGGCAGGACATGTTGTACCAGGGGGATAAAATCAATCATCCCTTTCGGTGACGGAATGTATTCAGCGGGCAGGCAAACGTGCCAGAGGACGGCGGAAATTCAGGCGTGCAGATGAGATTGGGCAAGTTTGCGGTGATAGGGTGGCCACAGTTAGCGAAAGGAGGGGTCACCCAGAGGCCATTGGGAGATCCCTTTGTTCTGCAGAGCGCGAAGTTGAAATAATGATGATGATGGCGCTTTATGTTTTAGGAAAGACGCAAAGGGCTCGTAATAATGATTAAGGTCACTATCCTGAGGTTCTTCACAAATTTTCGTCTCGCCTCCCCTCCCGAGCGCAGTCCCCAAGCGGCCCACGAGCAGCGGAGGTCTCAGCTCGGCGCGCAGCGAACGCAGCGACTCGTCCGCCAGCCTATGCGGCGACGCACCGACCTCGCCCAACGGTCCCGGCTCGGCCTCGGGCTCGGAAGCCGCGAGCCAAGCCAAGCCGGCCGAAGCGAGAAGCTCGGTCGTCTGCAACGGCGCCACGCTCAACGGGCCCTCGAGGGTGAACGGGAACGACGCTGACCACGGCGTCGGCCAGTCCAGGGGTGCCTCGTCGTCGTCTTCGGCTGCCAAGGGCCCCGCCAAGAAGACCTTCGGCAGGGCGGTCGGAAAGCAGCAGCCGTCGGTCACCAAGCTGCCGGCCTCGCATGCAGGTAGTGAAAGCCGGTAGACGGCGCTAGACTGCGCTAGAACTAGTAGCCACCGGACGCGCGAGATGTGAACTTTTGCAGCGGAAGCTGTTATAGCTCCTGTTTAGCCATAAGGCCCTGCATTCTACAGGGGAATCTGCAGCGTCAACTGTAACCACTTAATCACTTAGTGAATTAGTTTAATTCGACTTAATGAATACAACTTAATTTAACTGAATTGAAATAATTTCTCACCTCAGAGTTCAATCGAATATACCATCTGACAATTCAGTTGCCACCTTCCAACCTAGCTGTGACAGGTGGCGGTCACCACTTGCCTCAGTAGGCTGGTGGCAGTGTGGAGGGAGATAAATCCCGGCCCGTCTCCACTGCAGAGGGTGTGTGTGGGAGGCGACTGTTCACCTCGTGGTTCGGGAAGTTATAGCGAGAGTGGAGGAACTCGCACCCGGAAGATGGCTGCCGTGGGAAGCACCGAGAAGGTGGCTGTAGTCGGATACAAGTGAAGGAAAATGCGGTTTGTCCCCTTCAAAGGGCCCCCTTCCAGCCAATGGCCTCTGCCGATCCTCGTGAACCTGCTAGTGGGACAATACAGGGAGTGGTGGCACAATACAGGGAGTGCTGGGACAATACAGGGAGTGGTGGGACAATACAGAGAGGGTACTATCCTGGACAGTGCAGGAAGGGGACTGTCCTCTTTCATTTGCCACTCCCTGCATTGTCAGGCTAGCAGGTTCACGAGGATCGGCCGATGCCATTGGCTGGAAGGGGGCCCTTTGACAGGGGAAAAGCCACTTTTCCCTTGGCTTGTATCCAACTATAGCACGGAAGGTGGAAGTAATGATGAGCCCGGAAGGTTGCGCAACCTGAGGGTGGTTCTACAGCAGAGTGCAACTCTTTACAGCTGAACCACAGCTAAAACAGCTTTAGCTAATTCATGCGCTAAGCTGGTAAGCATAGCTGTACAAATATTTTAGCTTAGCGAAATGAAACTCATTTTCCTTTTTTTATTTTTTCCACAAATTGAGGAAGGTTTCAAATCAAAGTTAGGAGGCGAATTGTTTTCAGTTCGTTCCTTTTTCCATGCAATGATATCAAATATAGGATGTGTGACGTGTTAGGCTTTATGTCTAACGACTAGTGTCAGTCGCTGGCTCCGGTATCAAAGCCAGGGCGGAGCAGTGGGGAAGAGGCTTAAGTGTGAATAATAAAAAAAAAGTCGTTAAAGTATGTCGCACAAGGAATGTTCGCTAGAACTGTGAACTCCCGCCTATTTGATGGTACTTTTGCAAGCCCAAGTTTGTCAGGAACAATGTGGTCCTTCCGGACGATACCGCCTTGCGGCATTAGGCACCTTTAGCATACCGTGTACCGTGTTACCGTCACCAGTACCGGAGTGCCGGGAGCCCGCGCGCAGCCAATGCGCATGCGCAAATCACCTTGACAGCGTGAGATGGCGCCACGTACCCGGCAGCTACGCGCGCGCCTGCAGCATCGGGACCAATCAGCACGTGCTCACCAGCGGTGGGCGAGCTCCCGTTACTCCGGTAACGGTAACGCGGTACACGCTACACAGTATGCTAAATATGTCTATTAAAACGCGCATCTGAAAACTTTTCTCAAAGCAGGGGACAGTTTTTGTGCCTGACTGTTTCTACGGGAAAGTGTTCCTGCAACAGCCGGGATGCCAGCTTCGAGCCGTTGGACATTGACCTTTGTTTATCTCGCCTTGCAGTATCAGATAGTTTTCGTTTGCGTTTCGGGATAACGCGTATGCGACGGTAAATAGACGCGTGGAAACAACGATAATTAGTGCCAGGAATCCCTGCCTCGCGACGCTTAGCGGTCAGTCCGCTGCTTCACCTTCAGGAAGGTGACGTCGGTTGCGTCACGATGCATTAGCTGTGAGCACTAATTCTGTCTGAACGCCAACATTCTACCGCATATTAATCATCAAACTGCCGCTGCTTTGATATGTACAGCAGCGTGTAATGAAGTTGACGAAGGCTTGTCAGCTGCGACTGCAGTTTTATGCACCACAGGTCCTTCCTCCTCCTCCTAAAACTTCCTCCTCAGAACTATTTAGGCCTACAACCAGTACCCGTAGGATAAAAAAAAATGCAGCTTGTATTAATGGCCAGCATCATTGATTTCGTCTTCCTTCTTCATGCCTTAAGAAAAAAAAAACGCAAATCTTAGACTAAAACAGCTAATTCTCAGTTTCATGTTAGACTGAACTTCGTAAGAGCCCGATAACCTCAGTGACGACGATGATGTCGCCGAAAAAAAAATCACTAGAAACGAAATGCCGTAAACAGAATCTTGATAAAATGAGTGTTCCATGCAAACACCACTCGAGAGTGGCGAATACATGCTGTTCTACTTCCCAGACGGAAGGAACCGGGGCGGACAAAGATTGAAAACCTTGTGCACTTCGCGAAATGTTCGCTGCATAATATACAGGGTAGTTTTGTTTTTTTGTTAACCGTTTACAGATATTTAAAAAGAAGGCGCTGATAGTATCATGAATTCCGCCATCAGGGATGTATATTCGTGTCGGCGGCCACAAGATAAGGAAATAGCGGTCAAATTTAATAATTTAATTAGCCAAATTTCGTTAATTATTTTTTCAACTCTTCACTTTACGCTGCATATTGCAATCGCAATTTCGGAGACTGTAATGATTTAAAGCCAATACAATTTGCAGCATGTCCTTAAGTGCAACAGGTATTAAGATATCTGTGGTTGAATTTTCAGCCTTTTCGGATCCGATTCGGCAACTGAACGCTCAGAGTGCGCCGGAAATCCCGCCCACGATACTACGTAAGAGATTGACGAAATGATGACGGCAACCTGTGGCACGAAGGCTACAGCTGCGACTGCGGCAGGCAGGCGCTTGAGAAGAGCGATAGCCTTTCAACAGCTACAGAATTTCAGGACCTATAGCGTCGCCGGTAGCGCTTCGCTGTTTCGCAAGAATATTCATCTTGTACAAATATTCGCACAAGTAGCGAACAATCAGACAAACATTCGATTCATATTCGACCCGTCTCTTTCACCGTGCGAATCTTACTCGGCTCGGTTTTGAACACTACTCGTATTCCACCCGGTAGACAAGCTTCCCCATTCGTATTGCATTGATCGGTTTCGAAAGAAGTTCTATTCGCCCACCCCTAAAATGGGTGCACGGTAGAGATGACTCACGAGACACGCTGTCACAGGCACGCCACTGTGGGACAGTTTGGCCGCGTGGGCTCGGAAGAACGCTCGAGTATATTTCTGTGGTTGTGAGTTCACCTCTGGTATACTTTTCATATTATTACTTAAGAAGGGGCAAACCTTAAAGTTAGCGTAAGTGGCGACACTAAACTGAAGGAAGCCGTTGTGCTCCAGGTGATGATGTAAACCTTCGACCGTGTGCACTCGGAAAGAAAAAAAAATTAATTTGTCCTTGAACTCCAGAAGTCCAGTGTGGTCGTACAAAGCGTGATAGTGAAGGTTGTGACGAAAGGGTAAACGCGGGAACTGGGCGGTCGCCTGAACAACGCATTGCGTGAAAGAGGTGAATGGAGTGAAAAGGTCGTGTGGGGGGAGAGAGAAAACTCACGAACGTGACCTAGGGCGTGGGAAGGCAGTCCCAAATCATTTGTGCTTGCAGCCGCGGCGTCCCCCCCTCCCCACGCGCACGCACGCGCGCGCGCACGCATGGAGACGCTCCTTTGGGACTGCAGAAAAGTAAGTGGGGCGGGCACAGTGCGTCAAAGTTTCTATTTTTACCTTAGCCTGGCAGCGAAACAAATATGGCCACCGTAGCGTCGTTTTTCTCGTCAATGGTGATTTTGCCTGATATGCGCAGCAGCGCAAGTTAAAGATTTTTTTCCTTTGCAACTACAACAACCTGTAATGATCGTTTGCAAAGAGAATCCGCTCGGATAAATGAGATGATTACGTACAGCCCCCGTCAAAAGTATAGAGCCCAAGGGGTTTGCTTATGGGGCCTGCAGCGCGTCTAGTTAAGGATCCTAAGCGACCGTAATCTGTCGAACAATAAATAGCGTCGATTCCTCAATCCTGCCAAGCTTTGGACTGCTACATATGCTACGGAGCCGTGCAGAACAGTTTAGAAGCAAACCCGTTGGGCTGTATACTTTTGACGGGGACTGTAGATATAATGTGACTGACGGGAACATTTTAAAGGCATTTATGAGCTGCATCTCAGCAGGCTGGCGGACACGGAGTAGTATTCGCCACAGCCTAAACACAAGCAACCTTAGCTCGACCTCGTCCATAAGTGTTGACGCGTCGGAGCAAGTACTCCGCGGTTTGTCTCTGTGATGTTATCGACCAGGACGCGTGTTTTTCCGGCGCTCACTTTCGGCGATATACTTCGCCTGGCGCAACATCCGGCGACCCGCCTCGCCGCGACGAATGGAAGTCGCGTGCTCCGAGCGCGACACGCCCGGCACGTTTTGCTATAGCGCCCTCCGAGTCAACATTCTGCCTCGAAACTGGCGTCGCTTCGCCTCTCAAGCTGTGTCGAGCGAATGTCGTTCCCGTTGACGTAGTCAAAGCAGTTTGTATAGAAGTTGAGATGTAGTTCCGAAAGCGGAATATACATTGTAGCGACCGGCGTTCCAGAATCGTCATTAGGAAAGAAGTTTGCTTCAGACCGTTTCGCTATTAACTCCGCCCGTTCGGTGCCTGTGACCGCTACGGAGCGTCAAATCTGAATAGCCAGAGTGTGCGTTCGCCGTCAAGGTTTTCGGACGTCCCGTTCGGCTCCTTCAGTCAATGACTGCACACAGTAAGTGACATCTGTCAAAGTGATGTTCCCATTACACGATTATGTTTTAACTACTGCGTTCACAGTTTTCATGGTTGTTTCTTTGTTCTTCAGTCATGCTGCTGAACAGCAGACGTCTGACCAGCATTTAAACTTCCGTTACTAGCCAGTAGCGAGAACCGTTCGTGCTTCCCCTGTGTTGTGCCAGTCGCGTTGTCTAAAACAAATACGGTTGTCGCGCCGCGAACTGAGATATGCTGCTTCTTCTTTCACCGCTGTTGCAGGATCTTCGGAAACCGTCCGCTCCGGTCTTCCCCGCTCCTCTCCGTCTACCGAGACGCTCAACAGGTCCGCAACGCGCAGGCCCAATGCGGGCAGCGGCCACCCACGACCTGTGAGCAGTGGCCACGAACTCGCGTCCCACGTCACACCCGAGAAGTTCCCGGGACCCAAGACGCAGGACTCCAAGCCCGTCCCTAACGGAACCCACGCCGCGGAGGACAAGAAGCAGCAGCAGCACCCAGAATCGGACATGAATTCTGTGCAGCCAAACAACGTGGGAAGTGGAATCCCCAAACCCACGGCCGCTGTAAAGGGAACCACGAAGCAGTCCAGGGAGGACCTGACCTCCATCGGCTCTGCGCAGCCCGAGAAGATAAAGAACGAGGTTAAACAGAACGGTAGCGTGCCTTGCAGTCCCTCGGACGAGCACAATGCCACTGCTAAGCAGCCAGATGCCAGTGACGCTGATGCAAAGAAAACCCCCGTTGCTGAAGACTCGGGCTCCAAGAAGCAGCAGCAGGACCAGACGTCCGCTAACGACGCCAGCGTTGGCGTCCGAACGGAGACGCTGCCAAAAAGTGAGCGTTCCAAGAAGGCGCAGGCTCAGAGCGTGAGCATAGCCATGGTGTCCCCCATCATGAGCAGTCAGCATTCCTTCAGCAAGGACTCGGTGACGACGTCTTCGACGGAATCTTCCCTGTCCACCGTGGTTTCCGTGAAGGAGGAGAAACCGTCGCTGATCGCGGCGGCAAATCAGAACCAGAGCCAACAGAACCAGGACAATCGTAGCAACCAGGCTAACCTCGTCAACGGGACGGACGCGGGGCAGGACCGCCCGGACAACTGTGCTCAGCAAGGCCACAACAGCGCCCTCGATAGCAGTCAGGTGCAAGTCAGCGCGAATGGTGAATTGCCGGCCGGCACGAACGGTCTCGTGGGCGGCGTCGAGTCTACAGTGAAGTCCGTGCCTGCAGAGACCAAGCCGGTGCCGAGGGCCAACTCCGTGGACTCTTTTTCCGGCAAGGACGGGGAGGAAATGGAAGAGGCCCTCGCCAACATCCCTCCCATGCAGCCGCTCGCCAGGGCCTCCCCTTACGGAAGTGGCTACTCCCGTGGACTCGCCGGTCACCGGGCGGCGAGGCTACCCGCGTGTCTGCGTCTCCAGGTGATTACTGAGATCTTCGTGCTTGCAGAAGTGGGGCTGTAGATGTGGATTAGTTTAATGTTAATGTTAATTACTACGTTGTTAATTTGTACGTTGAGAGTCCGGTTCATCCAAAGGACTCTGCGTCTCGCTTCGTACGAGCATGTCAAAATCTTAGCATTGTTTCGGCGCCTTTTGATTCTTTGATTAGCGCAAGAAAGCTCACCATGTATGTATAACTGTAATGATCACAAGTACGGTCTGAGCCCCGGGTAATTCTCACTCGCCTAATTTACGAGATGACCTGTTGCATGGTATAGGTAGGTACCCCTGTCGCCTGTAATATGCTTTGGGCCAAGTGGCCATCTGAAATGAATTAAGCGAGGCAATGTGCAGGCCTGCCGAGAGAAGTAGGTTGTCTCAGAACAAGCTGGCCTGGCTGACTGGCGGCGACATCACTCGTTGGGTTGCCCTGTGAAAATGAATTAATGAATGAATTAATGAATGAAAACAAGAAGTGGTTCGGGTTTAACGTAATTAAACTAAGTAGGCGAGCAAAAGCTTGTGTTCATTCATTAATTGCAGGGGACACTTAAGCCCCACCGTAAAGGTATGACGCGATAGCTTCATTAGGTTAATGCCCGTACATCCGAAATTGGTCATTCTTACATTCGCCACCGCAGTGGCTCAGCGGTTAAGGCGCTCGGCTGCTGACCCGAAAGACGTGGGTTCGATCCCGGCCGCCGTGGTCGAATTTCTTTTGGGGCGAAATTCTAGAGGACCGTGTGCTGTGCGATGTCAGTGCGCGTTAGAGATCCCCAGCTGGTCGAAGTTATGCGGAGCCCTTCACTACGGCGTCCCTCATCGCCTGGGTGGCTTTGGGACGCTAAACCCCCGTAAACCATAAACCATCTGCCTGTATTTCATAGATGGCGGCGAGTCCTCATATACCACTACCAGCGCAGTGGCGCAGCGGTTAAACGATGACCCACTGTATTGGCAGGTGGCTGTTTCTGTCACAGCCACTGGTGCGACCTACGTTGCTCTTCCCCAGCAACCTATCTCGACCAATCAATAACTGCCACTTGCCAACTGCATCCCATTGGCTACAGCTTGCGCGACGCTCAGCCGAACTAGTCCATGCTAACCCGAGGAACTCACTTAAGCTCGGGTTAGTTCGGAGCACAGTTCAAGATTCTTGCTCGAGTTGGTACATCTGGAGCAGTGCTTTCGCACTAAAGCAAGGCATTCTGTGAGGAAGTGTGCTGCACCCTCGTGAAATTTCTGCGATGCGGCTTTACGATACTCACTATGCTTCACAATGAATACGCATGCCTCTGCCTGGTTAATCAATAGGGAAAACAACAACTACATCGTTCAGGTCTTTGAATCCGCCTGAAGTCACTTTTGCTCCTCTCAGTTTATCCGTGCCTCTTCTGTTTTCACGTGAGCACGAGGTCGACCCTACAGTCCGGGCGGCGGGCACGGAATTTCGGAGTTTCAGTGAAGGTCAGCTACTAAAAGCGTTTGTGTACCTACGTTCCGACGCATGATGAAGAAAAGCAGGTGGTCGAAGTTTATGGAGGCCCTCCGTTACCCCCTGGGTAGCGGACGTAGCCTTGCTTGACCATGTGAAACACCGCGTTGATAGTAAACCATCCCCTCTTCTGCTCGCTTCCAGGCGGACGTGCAGCGTGTGGCAAAGAACATGCTGGCTGCCTCTCAGGACATCGCCCGCCTGTACGGCGCCCAGAGACCCACCGCCTCGGTGGCCTTGCAACACCCCTACCCCCACCACCACCAGCCCCTACAGCAGCATCAGCAGCAGCAGCACGCCGACTACGCCGAGCTGTCGGCCGGCTACGTCAGCGACGGCGACGTGCTGCGAGGGCCGCGCGCCTGCAGCGCCGCCGAGGAGTCGAGCGGATACGTCAGCGAGGGGGGACTGGCCTCCCTCTACGCCGTCTCCTCGCCCAGGCGCCCCGCCCGCTACGCCATCCGGGACCCCAAGCTCATCAACGTCCTCCAGGACGACAGGTGGGTTCGCTTCCTTTCCCGCCTTTGTTTTTTTAACTTTGCGCCAGTAATACTGTAATGCGCTATAGTCGAATACCACTTAAGAACGAAGCGGCTTTTCCCCGTCAAAGGACCCCCCCCCCCCCCAGCCAATGGCGTCGGCCGATTCTCATGACCCTGCTAGTATGACAAAGCAGGGAGCAATGCCACAATGCAGAGAGGGGTCTATCCCGGACTATGGAGGGTGTGGGGTTAAAATAGGGGGGAGATAAACACGTTCTCCCCGCTTAAGCGCGGCTGACACAGTTCAAAGCCGCGCGGACCCCACCCCGTGGTCGCGTACGCTACCGAGCGCACGCCGACCACGGCGGGCCTTGCTCTGCGGGAACAAAGGAACGACACACTGGCTGACACAAACAAGGCATTTATTGCTATAACAACAATAACGCCAGCTAGCAACAAAATGCACTGAGGAATCGAGGGTGTCCGACTCACCAGCACGGCTACGAGCGAACGTTCGCCCACGGTAGGGCAAAGGGATAAACTCCGAGGCCCGACGGGACGGGCTCGGCGGGAGCAAGTTCCGACCAAGAGGCGCCCGCGGCGAAGAGCGGAGTGGCGCGCGGAAACGTCCGCTTGCGTTCCCCGGTGCCCAGCAGAGGAGAGCGAGCCTTCCCCCGCACGCGAGCGGCAAAACACGCCATCCGTGGCGCTGCTGTCGCTGCGACGCGAGCGCCCTCCCCTGTTAGTTAAAGTAACCAAACTGAGAAGAGCGCGTTTCGGGGCACAGCTGGGGTACATTGCGGGAAAGTGAACGCAGGGGACGAAGGCGTCCCCACATCGGAGGGGACTATCTCCTTTCATCTACCACTCCCTGCTTTGTCACACTAGCAGGGTCACGAGAATCGGCCGACGCCATTGGCTGAAGGGGGTCCTTTGACGGGGAAAAGCGGCTTCGTTCTTGAGTTGTATCCGACTATAGTAGCGATATACAATGGAAAAACGGTTGGGAGTCTCAATATCTTTGTCCAGCTAAGAATAGCTACTGAGGTTTCCCAGCCACCTTTAAAGCTTTTACTAGTAGCCATTTCTAAAATTTGTGTAAGCGTTCAAAAGGCAATATTAATGACTGAAGGCGTCTACACCACAGATGACTTTTTACGTGTCCATAATATTAAAAAAAAAAACTTTTCCAATACCTTGTGTTGGCGCATGATGGCCTCAGTTGTCTATGTGCGATAAAACCCGACACAACACAACTGAAAACGGGTTTGCGAAGCGGGAGATCACCAACGTGACAGCTTCGACCAGTTCGTCCACCGTGGAGAAGAAGCGAGAAAACGTGCGAACGAGGCCGCTTGGAGGAACGATTGCTAACTAAAGGCCCCTGTGTTGAGCACATTCCTTCATCTTTTCAAGGCATTGTCGAGCTGCAAGTCTGAATAATTATGCATAGGAGTGCTTGCTTTTGAATCTGACCTAGTAGTATTTCATGACGACCCTGGTGCGGCGGGCACACGATGCTTGAATTCGTCCACGCTTAAAGTGTACCTATGTTGTACTCCAGGGCCTAACCGTCATTTCCGAAGCTCTAAAGTTTGACATGCGGGTAAGCAGACATGGACGAGCGCTTACGCATTTAAGCACCATATAGCCCTCTCCACCAGCCTGTCGTGGATTCTGGGCTAATTGGTGCCTGGACAACACAACGTGAACTGCGCCCCAGAACGACGGACGAGGCAGAGACAGACTGTGGAGTTGTGTGATTTCACTCCTCGTTTTGTGCTTCTTTCCTGAGCAAAATTTCCTCGTTGCTGACCGCTCCAGTTAAGCACATGACAGTAATAATGTGTAGGCAAATGGAGCCAGGGCAGTGTGATCGCTTTAGTAAAATTAGAGCGTCGTTACTTGCCGTTGCACAACCTGAAATTTGATGATAGTGCACAGAACGATGAGGAATTTTCGCCACCATTTTCAACAATTAGGCTCTCAGGCTATTCGCATGCGTCTTATGCCCGACCGTAATGCTCCGCACAAGCCAGCCGTAAGCACCCTGTCAGCAGCTATGGTCTGTTGATGCTTTCTGGCTGGTGCGGTACTCTAACACTATCAAAGAGCTTCGTACTCGTCAGACAGTAGTCGGGCAGCGGTACCAACTCGACTGGAGGGCACAGCCTTCTCTGAAGCGAGATCGGCGCCACTTATCAGGCATATAGCCGAAAAGATCACTGCAGTACTGTTGTCCTGTACAACAAGCACAAAAGCACTGCGAAAGTATCTAGATCTTGGCACTAAAGCACGCTTTCCTGCTGGCAAAAGAATTGAATAAGCCGTATTGCATAAAGGAATTTCAGTTTGCACTCAACTGCCAACTTTTTCTTTGGAGGAGAAATTCCAGAGGCCCGTGTACTGTGCGATGTCAGTGCACGTTAAAGAACCCCAGGTGGTCGAAATTTCCGGAGCCCTCCACTACGGCGTCTCTCATAGCCTTAGTCGCTTTGGGACGTTAAACCCCAATAAACCAAACCAAACCATCAACTGCCAACTTAGCGCTTTCTTCTAATCCTTTTCAAAGAAATTTCAAGTAAGTGCAAGGGTTACATCATGGAAGAAGGGCAACTCGCCGCCCTTTAAGCAGAACCAGCGCATATCGTAAAGGCTGGTCCTGTCCCTGTAAAACACTTGTGATTGAAAAGCGTGAGCGAGGGTGTGGAGGGGAGGCGGGGAAAAGGTTGTCCTGTAAGAAGTATCACAAGTCCCGGAGCACCATCTCTGAAGACAAATGCGAGAACACTAGCGGCGTTCTTTCCACGACAGTTCACGCTGAAGACATGTGGAAGGTTTGAAGGTTTATTAAAACGAAATACAAATGGGTTGTAAGTTTCATAAAAAAATTAGTACAGTAGGAGGTCCCAAAGTGAAAACTGTCTGGGGGACCTCCCATCAGGAATACATAAGGAAAGTGCATAAGTGTGGCAGAGGAGCTGGAATAAAAGTATACAATCAAGTTAAAACCTATTAGTGTAATTTGCGGCAATGAATAAGTTATACAATAGTTAGCGGGCATAATTTAACAAAAAGGCATAAAATAGCAAGACATAAGAGCAATAGAAAGAACACAAAAAGACATCAGATAAAAATGGGCATTGAATAAATGCAGATATAAAACACAGGCGGAGAAAGAAAAAAAAAGAGGTTCCAGATGATTAACAATATGACCGTTTGCTGTCAGAGTGGGGAACAGAAAATAAGATGAAGGCAAACTTAAGCATGGCATGAAGCTGAATGGGTTGATAGGAGATGTTTTTTTAGTAAAGTGTAGAAAGCGGGCTGCGAACGTGCGGATTTGATTGCTAGTGGTAATGAATTCCAGGTTTTGATGGCGGAGAAAAAAGCAGTTTGTTTTCCATAATTTGTGTTCACTTTTGGTAGAAGCATATTGTTTTGTTCAGAGAATCTAGTGTTATTGCTATTAGAAAGGGAAGATGCGGAAAAACAGAGAAGTTGATTGTTATTATTGCGAGCGCGGTAGATTAGAAGACCTAACCTAAGATTAAGGAGGCATTTCAATGGCAGAATGTTTAGGTCAGAGTAAAGAGGTGAAGCAGTGGCTGTGTATGGGCTGAAAGATAAAATTCGAAGCGCTTGATTTTGAAGATGAGAAATACATGACATATGGCATGAATAGGTATTACCCCATGATGATAGGCAATAATTAAGGTGACTGTTAATGAAAGCATAGTACAGGGATAAGAGAACATGGCGTTGAAAGAAAAGTCTAGTTTTTATTAACACCCTTATTCCAAATGAAATTTTTTTACTGATAGATTTGGTGTGTAGATGAAATTTTAGATGACAGTCAAGCGTGATGCCGAGGTTTCCGCCAAAATATGTCTACGGAACTGGCTCTTCTAACCCAAAAAGATTTCATTATCAAAGGATTCGAAGAAAGAAAAATAACATTAGGTGTTTACGTTGACTTTTCAAAGGCTTTCGACAGAATTAATCATCAAACTCTTTTCGCTAAATTAGAGCACTACGGTTTTCGTGGCATTGTCCTTGCTCTCCTAAGATCTTATTTAGAAAACAGAAAACAATGCGTTTCTATCGGAGAAGAGCAGTCCACATTACGAAGCATAGCATGCGGAGTACCACAGGGCAGTGTCCTCGGACCGGTACTCTTCAATATATACATTAATGATATAACACGGGTATCCCCAGAAGCCTCTTTGGTAATTTATGCAGATGACACGAGCTTTTTCATTCAATGTGACGATACGACGGAACTCGAGAAATTTGGAAATATTACCCTGAATAAATTGTCAGAATGGAGCAAAATTAATTCTTTAGCAATAAACAATAAAAAAACAAAGGCTGTCATTTTCTCGCCATCACAAAAATTTGTTGACCGTAATCTTAATCTCTATTTAGGATCTGAGAAGATAGAAATAACAAAGGAAGTGAAAACGCTCGCTGTCACCTTTCACGAGAACTTGATCTGGGATATCCATGTAGGCTGTGTGATTAAATGTCTGGCCAGGGCTTGCGGGATACTTTGCCGATTTAGACAAGTTCTTCCGCTCAAAATAAAGCTGCTACTTTATAATGCTATTTTCAATCCTCCCCTAAACTATTGTAATCTTGTATGGGGAACTACATCACTAACGAACATCAACAAACTCCTTCTTTTACAAAAAAGAGCTCTCCGTCACATAGCAGATGTTCCATACGACGCTCACACAAGTGACCTGTTCCCCTTACTTGGTGTTGTTCCTGTGACACATATGTACGAGCTGAATGCCCTATTAAAATACAAATATTCCCTGAAATTTAATCGGATGCCTTTTCTACGATTATGTAATTTAACAAAACCACCCGAGGTGCCGTACAATATAAGAACAAGAGAAGTATGGTTGGTGCCGTTTTCCCGCACGAATCATGGTCACAACAGACTACAATACATTATGCCTACTTTACTTAACAACTATCATAATTCAAACACGGACATCCACACACTATCGAAACAACACCTTAAGTGTTTGTTCACTCACAATTTAGGGAGGTAACGTCAATGTTTTGAAATCTTGTTTTTATTATTGCAGCCTTTTGTGCACGTATTTTTAATGGTGGCTGCATTACACTGTCTGTGGTAAAACTGTGGTCTGTGCTTCTATGCCTGCAAATGTAGCAGGAAATGTTTTTAGTCCTGTATAGCCATATATCAATTTCGCCGTTAGATGTTCTTCAGTGTGCAAAATATTGGTGATTAAGTATTAGTATTCGTCTTATTGAATCCATGTCTATCAGTTACATTGAACCAGTATTATTACTTTTTACTAATATGCAGCATTTTTGTTTGGAATTACTATGTATATTATGTATTTTGTGTTTACTATATATTTTGTGTTTACAGTTTCTATGTATACTACATGCTCTTATCTTCGTACAATTTTAATCGCAGCTTTGTATTATTTCTGCTGTTATCCGTTGCCAAGAGAAAACAAGGGGTAAGAACCGTTGTCAAGCTGCTCGAGAAGCAGCTTTTTGTTCTTATCCTTGCATTTATTTCTGTATTGAAAGAAATGCTAAATAAATTGATTTGATTTGATTTGATTTGATTTGAAATGTAACGGATTCGGAGGCAGTGATAATATGATGTCCCAGATAAATGGCTGGGCTCGGGATGACATGCTTTTGATGAGAGCGGAATATCATGAAAGTGGTTTTTGTAGGATTAAGTTGTAGTAAGTTATTTTCACACCATAAAACAATATTCTGTAAGTCCATGTTTAATTTGTTTATTAGGCTTGTGAAATTGCTATCCTGAGTGAATAATGTCGTATCATCCGCGTAAAGTATACATCTTGTGTTAATTAAGGACAAAGGTAAGTCATTGATGAAAATGAGAAAAAGAAGCGGACCTAAAATGGAACCTTGTGGCACTCCTAAATTAATAGTTAAAGGGGAAGACAGGACAGCGCTCTGCTTGCCATAAGCAGACAGTGGAGCAGTGCCATAGGTTCGCACTGGTGACTTCAGCTTATTTATATGGGTGAATTACTTGTAAATTCCGATTGTGAAATGTTAAAAACCGTATAGCACGCTATCTTCGTAGCATTTTTGCGACTCCATTCCATTTTCGAGTTTTGTGATGGCGCGCATGCGCTGTATAGCCCTGCAGGAAAACGAGGTGGCCTTGATAAATTCCTAACCATATTTTCCTGCCACCTTACTCAGGTGTAAATTTTTCTTCCATCCTCTCATTTTATTTTCGCGCTTCCTGGTTTAACGGCGAACAAAATGGCCCCACTCAGTTGGCAGCAGTTACAGTTCGAGAGAAGTGAAGGGGGCCCCTTAGTTTGCTCACAGGAGTGCTTCCGCCGCGTACGTAGAAGCACGTCGGATGAACATTTCTCCCTTGATCTCCTTCTCTTTTTGAGGCGAGGTCAACGCTCACAATCCGAGCGACGTTTGCCTCCTGATATTGGGGGAGATCGCACATAAAATGGCGTATGTTACTGCCTGTTGTGATCAAAATTTATCGGGACACTTCTGCGTTATTTACGACCCAATTAAGCTGAAAGACTCCGCTACGAGCCTATGAGGCAACATTTGATCTCTAGCGCCCCGTAGAGCGGGTCGGTCGATGCTCAGCATTGCACTTAGTTACCCGGAGCCCGGCAACGACAGCGCACTCAGCACCACAGACTGCGTTCCATCTTACTCCCGCTGTCGAGCGTTGCCGGGAGACTGTAGCGGACACTTGAATTCCTGGGCCGCGAGAACGGAACGAGCTTTGCATTGTCGCCGTTACCACCTCTACCGCCCGTCTCTTTCCTCTTGAAGCCGGGGAAACGCTTAGGCGCGTGAAGGTGTCGTTGGTCCTGTCCCCCTTGGGAAGACGACTGCTTCATCAACCTGTCTGCGCGCAATTGCAGGAGGCGGGCGAGCCGACAGAGGAGTAGGGGGTGGAACGGGGTGGCTGCGAGAGCGAGGGAAGAGAAAT
The DNA here is from genome assembly GCF_055824585.1 of Amblyomma mixtum. Classification (NCBI taxonomy): domain Eukaryota; kingdom Metazoa; phylum Arthropoda; class Arachnida; order Ixodida; family Ixodidae; genus Amblyomma; species Amblyomma mixtum. The sequence goes on from NC_143015.1 coordinate 33,305,790, forward strand.
AACGATGTGACAGGGACACGCCAGATTAATTCTCGCTGAGAGACCCTCTCCCGGTTAGACAACGCTCAAGCGGCGACCACTTTAGGGAAGCTGGTACTGGCCGCTCTTCGGGAAGAAAGGGAAGAGCGGAGGAAGAAGGGGATGGATGGTGCTGGTCCGCCGGAGCGTGCGAGCAGGCCATCGGTCTTGGGCCGGCCCGCTGTCTCGTTGATCACTCTGGCGCTCGTTCCTAGGAGCCTCGGACGGCCTGGACGCCGGATAGCTCTCTTTTCTTGTTGTTGCTTCCGCTCCTGTATTTTCTCCCACGAGCCCACGAAGCAGAGTGTTGTCCACATTGCCCGTCGGCCGTAGCACCTCTCAGGTGTATTTCGAGGGTATATGCGGGGCAGGATAGATAGGGTATCCGGTTCGAGCTCTACTACAGGTTCTACGGCAATGCTGTGCCGCAAAAGGCGCCTGATAGGCCTTGACGAATAAGCTGTGCAATATATAAAACAATAAGGAGTGTTATTCGGTAGTGGTCGTTACGTCGTTCAAGGTAACCTTCAGCAAAGTAAGAATGCTTCGGCACAAGTGGCATACAATCTCTATGCGACAAAAAACCCTTAGGCTACGCTAGCAGTAAAGATGAAACCATTTCAGCTTTTCTCCGCGCCTGTTAAAAGGATGTAGGCAAGGGCACAATTACGATGTGATTGGAAATAAGTATTCTTCGCTTTCTCAGTGTTTTGAGAGGTGTGGATACGCCAAATAACAATGGCTCATAAAGAGGCATCAGTACTCATAGTAGTGGTTTTAATGCACAAAAATTTGTTTAAATAAACAAAAATTTTAAATTTAAATTAATAAACAAAAATGGAAGGAAATTACGGATGGCGGTCGCGCCAACTGTCATAAGCACCTGAGACTGTCATAAGCCGCGCAGAAAAAGAGATATAGGGGAGAACATAGGGAGGCGAAATACAGCGTGGAGGGATAACGAGAAAGGAGAGGCGACTGCACGGCGTCAGTACGATGCATGAAACGATATTCTAAAACTCACTTTTTTCGGTCTGCGCACGTGTTGCCGGCGTGCTGGGCAAAACAGTGGGCCGCTGACAGCATGCTGCATCACTTTCTGCACGTGCGAATGCACGTATCCGATGAGAGTGACGTTGTTCTTTTAGTGCAAGAGCACTTTTATCCGCATTCTCCGGGTTTTAGCGGTGTCCCTTCTAAGGGAAGCCGATGAGTAGCAAGTGTAACTGGGTCAGTGGACAGCTCAATCGCGCTGTGTGTAGGCGGCGGCGTCTGCCTACCAACTGAGGTAGTTATATGCCTTTCATTTTCTTAACTACCGGAAGATTTAGGCTCCATTGATTTTAAGGAAAGGAAAGGCGCACAACTGGCTCTCTGGGTCAGTGGACAACTCAGTCGCGCTTGGATGTACGTGGCGGTGGTGTCTACCAGCAAAAAGCTATGCTTTCGCACAATATTTCAAACTTGGCAATGCTAAACCGCCAGCTATTTTTTTTTCAGCGGTTGTGACGTTTACCGATAGCGCGACTCTCATAAAGTGAAATGTCGCGTCATATTATATGGCAAGCCGATGAAAACAGGGCGATATGACCGATAGTGATGGCGCGATTTTAATGGCTGTAGACATAGCGCGAGCGCTCCTGCCTGCGCCACTGCCAGCTTCGTCTTCCAGTCCGTGACGTGATCCGGAGCCACCGAGCGATCGTCCCAATAGCGAACCAGAAGAATGGCGTTGACCATGTGGAGCACAACATGACGATTGGCGTGAAAGAATGGTTGACTGGAGAAAGAAAGACGAAGGGCTTGCCGCCACGGTGGATAAATCAGATGAGCGCTGGTCCACGAAGCTTCCGGGCCACAGGTCACATGAAGCCGGCGGCCGAGGCCCATGGAGGCACCAGACGGCATGGGCAGGGGCTGTGTGCTCAGGTGTCTGGGATCGATGGGTTCGTAGGGTATGGTCACGGCGGCATCATCGATTCGTCGTGTCTTCTGGTCGGGGCAGGAACGGGGCTTGGGTGAACGGCGTGGTCGGTTGTGGTCTGGTGGGCGTGGGCACAGCCGGGCGGTGCGCACCAGGAACACACCACCGAGGACTATGGCAGGTGCGGATGCGGGCCTATCGCGAACGCTCCTTAGATTATGTTAGGCATATTAGTGTAAATTCCTGGTAATACAGTGTTACTGTCGCCGCACGCAGCATTCGCAGCGTGCAAAATGCAGCTCGTAATTCTTAACTTACGCACTCCTTTAAAGCGTCGGTTCGTCATGCGACATTTTATAAAAGCCCAAACAAATCCTGCGTGCCTGTCAGCGCACACCGCAAGCTATGCCTCCTCATATTAGAAACTTGATGTTGCGCTTGCAAAGTGGTTACCCCGCGATAAGTCCTTACGTAACTTGACCGCGCTCCGTCTTGCGCCACGCGGCGTGGAAGTGTCGAAACTCCTGCGCGCTATACGTGTACGTCTCTTGGCGTGCGCCGAGATACCCTCAGGCCGTCAGTGTACACGTCCGCTCAGGACTGCGAGGACTGGCGGAATGCACGGGGCCATTTCAGTATGTGCATACATATCGCACTGTTAGCGCCGCGGCGCATATGCGCAAACGCCCTTGATCTCCGGGCCGGATTGCGAAATTCTAATCGCGGGGCATACGGCGGGGGCGTCCAAGCCCCCAGACCTTCCACCCTTTTTCTTGTCTGTTTGTTTCTATTTCGGCTGAACACTTTTTTTTTTGGGGGGGGGGGGGTATTACCATGTAGAATACGGGAACTTTTCGCACGAAAATGGAAGTCACTTTCGGCAGCTACTTTACGTGGATTGCGAAAGCTCGAAAAGGAGCATAGTTGAAGGGGGGTGTGTGATGCAAGATGAACTGCAGCGCTGACCAGAAGATTGGATGCTTCAGGCAGGAGAAACTTTTCTGATGGAGCTCGTTCTGAAACAAGTAGCACGCGAAAGAAGGAACTCAAGATTGCTCCAGCTCGAATTGTAGCACACAAAATTGCGCGTTCGTGTTTTACCCCCTGCCGACATTGAAGCCGTCATCCGGGGAACAAGAAGGGTGGGACGGAATAGTGAACGTGGGAAGAACTCGAGGATGTCCTGGGTGTCGGCCCTCACCTTGATGTTGGCGATAACGTGTTCAACGATAGTATCTGGGTGATACTGTGCATTAGGACTGATCGAGGTGTATAGTGATTCTGAAGTCGGCGGCCTGGTCCAGACATGGCAATACCACTTATGCCACTCACGTGACTTGCGGCTGTGGCGTTTCGCTGGTGAGGACGACGAAGCGGGTTCGATTCCCGGCCTGGTGCCGATAAAGGCGAGTGGCAGAAGGACAGTGTGCATAGATCTCCCCTCATGTTACGGAAACACCCGGCAAAGGCGTACCGTACAGGCGTTGGACTTGGCATGGCGTGGTCTCCGGACTGTGCATTAAATCAGCCCTGAACAAGTCATGAAATTCAGAAAATATGTCGAACGACTGGGAAATCCTTGTATGGCTTTTGGTAAGGAAGGTCGGTACGGTGACGAACAGTGCTTTAGATGCGATGCCTATGGCTGTCGTAATCGTGTATATATATATATATATATATATATATATATATATATATATATATATATATATATATATATATATATATATATATATAGTAGTAAGAACGTAGACCAACGTTTGAAACGCTTCTTACTACTACATACCGTGCCAAGATTTTCCCTTTTTTTGCTGCATTATATATATATATATATATATATATATATATATATATATATATATATATATATATATATATATATATATATATATAGGACTGGCATGAGTGAAGTTTAAACAGCAGAGCGAGCATTTCTGTCCGCCCTCCTAAGTGAGGGTCCATGTGTAAACTCGGTAATTGGGCGCTTTTGAAAAACGGCGTTCTCTTTGTCACTTGTTGCGCATAAGCGCAAAATTTTGTTGCCTGCACTGACTCTTCATTCTCCCCATCCATGAGAAATACTCTCGACAACACATCCTCCATTATTTATACCTCGCTGGCGCGTCGCATGACCCGTTATCGAGGCGCGCTGACCCGCACGGGACCACTAGCACCTCATTACGACAGATAAGGCTTTCATTTTTTATTGTCTGCTTTGTTTTTCTCATCGTGACCGCTCTTGAGTTAGAACCGCTGCTGTGCTCTTTATGTTCGCTTGCACATTATTCATTCTCGGCTGGCTGTTTACATTTCAGTGCACCGTTTATATTTTTTTTTCGCCTGTCTTGTTGAAAGGATGTTAACTGTTTTGTTTTTGTTCCTTCCTTTTTTTCCCATCCCCACTTTTATTTTTCTCTTCCTCTTTCTTTTCATCTTCTCACTTCTTCGTTCTCTTCTTACCTTCGGCGCTGCTCTGCATCCTTTCTTGCCCTGCTTATCGTTCTTTCTTCCCCTCGCCATTTCTTGAGCACTTCCTCCTTTCTTATTCTCAACGTTTCCTACTGTGGCTGTTCACGTTTTCTTTTTCTCCGCAAACCGCTTTCTGTCATCACGTGTACGTTTTTCTCGCTATATTTCCTTTCGCTCTGCGTTTCGTCTCCTTTCCTCATTTCCGCCCTTAATTCCTTCCACTGACATTTTTTTTCCCTTCCCGGCTTCTTCTCTATTATCGTGGCTTGGCTCTCTCGCCTCGTCGCAATCTTGCGTGGT